>NW_028230160.1:0-21479 GCF_053477565.2 Lygodium microphyllum | reverse complement strand
TATTAAGGGAAGCAGGTGGGCGGAACCTCCGATGGGTCCATCCTATGGCAGGGTGGTCCCAAAAAGCTGGAAGGCTTCTCACAAGATTTACTGTCTTTGACCTTAGAAATTGTTAGGATAGAGCCTTGATTCATGCCATTTTAGGGGACCAGAATGGGACTATACCCTATGGGCAGAGAGGTTGAGCAACACATCCCTCTCGTTTCCCATTCTCTTTGAACCAAGTGCGGCATGGGTCTACTTCGGATTGGGTATCTCTGCGTAAAGTAAGATGTCCAAAACCCGACGCTAGAATGCTAACAGGAGACCTTGACAACTAGGAACCCGAATTTCAGGTCGATCTTAGTGGGTTCAATCGTGAACGTTTCGTTGCGAGGCGGATTCGGAAAACCCTAGGCGACAAAACTGGGAACATTCCCTGGGAGTGCCGAGCAGCGACGCTTAGATTTGTTTCTCGATAGACCACTAAAAGAGTGCCTGGAAAGCCGATGGGCGGGCACCTCACACACCTGTGTAGCAATCCATCTTGCCTAGCCGATAGAGTTGACCTACTATCAACTGATAAGGTTGGATTTTGAGAATGATTCACCTAATTTTGGCTTTTCCTATTGGTCATTTAGGGAGTCCGTGCTCAAGTACTTGGACTATGTCATCTACATGATAAGGCATGAAATCGGCTCTAAGCAAATCTCTTTCAATGGATAGGCTGAATAGATGGGCATTAGGTAGTTCGTCTTCAATGACTTGTCAAGTAGCTTCTCCCATGGGAATGGGAGACATTTGGTCAACCATATATTGTTGTTTTCCTTTACGTACAACCACGAAGAAGTCGAATTCTAAAAGCAAGAGTAACCATCGAGCTATGCATCCTATAGCGCACAGTTTATAACAAGGTAAAGCAAGGCTTGATGGTGGTCAACAAAGAATGTAAATGGCGTAGTCAAAAGATAATGGCAAAACTTCTTTACAACAAGTACCATGGATAAACCCTCTCTCTCTATTGTCGAGTAATTCATTTTCATATCTGTGAATTGTCTGTTAGCAAAGCTCACAGGATTTTTTAAGTTGCGCTCACCAGGCTGGCACAACACAACTCCTACAATGAATTTAGAAGCATCAATGTGAACATGAAAAATGATTATCCAGTTTGGGGCTCATAGAATTAGTGCAGTTGTTAGAGCCTTTTTCAACTCCTCATATGCACATTGGCATTCCTCAATCCACTCGAATATAATCAACAACTTGTATAGAGGTCTAGCCATCAATGCATAGTTCAACACAAATCACCGATAATACCCTGTATGTCCTAGGAAGCATTGAATTCCCTTGTAATCAGTTGGTGGTGGAAGATCGATAGACTTTTGAGAAGTCGGTGAAAATGCCGTTCTTTGACACCACGTGCCCTAGGATGCATTCGTGCTTCACCCAGAACTGACACTTTAAGGGGTTCAACGAGAGACAATATAATCAACACCATTCAGAGACAACTTGGAGTTTGTCTAAGTGTTCCTTCCAAGTAGTGTGAACACATAGATCGTTGAAAAAAACCTCTAACTCCTTCCTAAGCATATCCTTGAATATAGCACACATGAGCCTCTGGAAGGTAGTTGGCACATTAGTCAACCCAAAGGACATGACTTTGTAGGCAAATACTCCCTAGTGAGTGGTGGCAAAGGCGGTCTTGTGCCTATCGTCAGGTACACTTGCACCTGATTTTACCGTGAGAAGCCATCTAGGAAAGTGTAGGCCTCTTTACCAACCACTCTCTTGAGCATGTGCTCAAGGTACAACAATGGATAGTTATCTTTCTTCGTAGTAGCATTTACATTTGTGTAGTTAATGCACACTCTGATCTTCCCATTCTTCTTTAGTATGATGACTATGGGTGAAGCCCAATCCGTGTGCTCAATCCAATAGATGAATCATGGTCTCATTAGCTTATCAATTTCTTCCTTGACAGTGTGTGCATGCTTTGGATTCATGGGATATGGTCGCTGCTTGATCCTCATTGTGCTGGGTGTCATGGGCATATTATGAGACACTATACTCAGATCTACCCCTTTGAGTTCCTCTAAGGACCAAGCAAAGATGTCTATATACTCTCGCAAGAGAGCAATGACACTAGCTTCCTCTTCCTTGGTCAAGTCATCGACTATAAAGTCAAGTAGGGGTGTCTCCCCCTCATTGGCTAAATTGACCTCCTTGACCTTGGCAAGTCCTTCTATTGGTTTGCTTGCTTGCCCCTGGCATCTGGCTCCCAGCAAGATCACTACCATGTTGTCTTTTTTAAACTTAGTGAATCTCTTTGGTAGGTCTTGTGGTTTTCTTTGCTCCTCTGTCTGTGCATCCTTAGGCTATTTCCTTCTTTCCTCCTTTAACCTTATGCGCCTTAGGTGAATGGGTAAGTCCCCTTTGGTACGTCTAGTCTTAGAAGCTCGAGGTATTTCGGGATCACTATCTAAGTTTACTTCTGATTCAAAATCAAACTCTCCATCTTCGCTAGAAGAGGGAGTCTCCCCTAGTGGTTGTAGCTCCGATGGTGAATCCATCCTAAGCAATGGCATGGCACTTTGTTGGGCTAGGCCTGCTTGCTCAGAGTCTATTGCACCTATATGCTCCAACCAAGTGCAATCGCAATCCATGCACATGACTCCTCTTTCGATTCTAAAGGCATTTCTCTTGCATGGTTTGGATTCTACTTTTTCTATCACCAATCCCTTAGTGTCATATTCTATCGTGTCAATTTCATTGATGCAAGCTCAAGCATCCTCAATCCTCCACCTCCAAGCTCCATCGTCCATAGCCATGTGCAAGACAAGAGAAGAGAGGAGAAGAGAAGATGAAGAGAGGAGATGATGGAGAGCTTCACCTCAAAGATCCCTCATCCTCATACACTCACTCCATCACACTCTCACACTCCCTTTCTCAAGCACACACAAGCAAAAAAAGAGAAGAGGAGAAGATGAGTCCACTTTTTCCACACACCAAAGAATGAGCTCTCATTCCCTTTTTGGAGTTTATATACATGCCCTAAGATCCCTAGGATACCCTGTTGAGATATCGAGCTCCACTCATGATATGCCAGGGTGACCATTGTGCATTTATGTCACCGACTTGTCAGTTACAGATGCGGTTGGTACACCGCCCATGAATAATAGCTAGATGACAGCTATCCGCTATCCTTATCTACTCTAGTTCGTGGCTCAATTAGTATGCCACCTTAGTTAGTTGAGTTTGGTTTGAGACCCATATATAGGGCTCTTCTATTTCTATGTACTAGAGTTCTTTTGGCTTCCACAACTAAGAAGAGGAAAACTGTTTTTAGCCTCCACCTGTGTGTGTATTCCCCCATTGTGCAAGCAAGAAAGCTACAAGTGAGACTCCTTCCTTCTCTCCCACAATCTTGACATGGTATCAGAGCCTTGTTCGTGGTAAGGAGCTCAAGAAAACAAGCTAAGTTCGTGGTGTTCTGGTAAGAGGACCAATGTTGCTTTCATTTTTCTGTTTTGGGAGCAAGTCTTTACAGAGGTAGCACAGCCGGAAAGTGCAAGAGTGCATTGTCTCAGGTTGAAACACCCTTCGCTGTGAAGCAAGAGGGCAGTATATGCTGGGGGAGAGAGCTTTAGCCCATGGTGACCCTTTTTTTTTATTTGAGGCCATTTCGGGGCCTGTTTTGGAGGCAGAAGTTTTCTGCACGCACTCAGGAAAAGGCCCAGTTTTATGCTGTGCGACCACTGTTCTACAGGTCGGTGAAAAGTTACTGTAGAAATTGCATCGTATGCCTATGCGCAGAGACATTGGGAGTTACAGAATCATCCTTGTTGCCTATTGATGCAAAATCATCACTAGGAAGTGACTGTGTGGTCAAATACCACTTTCGTCAGTTTTGCAGATTTGCCCTTGTGAGGCTGAAGCTGTGTTCTTTGTAGTGACATAATTTTTTGCAGTGTTCTGTAATGGCATCTGATTCTCTTTCAAAGATTGTCACTGAAAAGCTTGACAAGAACAACTTCCAAGCATGGAAGTTCAGAATGACGAATTTCCTTATGGGAAAAGGATATTGGGAATTTGTTGCAGGAAATGAAGAAGAATCAGTTCCTCCTGATGTTCCCAATCAACAGCAAATGCAGGCATTTAAAGCATGGCATGAGAGAGCCAAGAAAGTTATGTACTGGCTGTCTATCAGCATTTCAGACTCTATGATTGTGCATATTCAGGATGCAAGTACGCCAAAGGAGGCATGGGATACTTTGTCAAAAATGTATAGCACAAATACGCAAGCCAGGAAAATGCAACTCAAGCAAGAGTTGCATAATGTGCAAAGAGAAATTATGAGTATCAATGACTACCACATGAAGGTGAAGAAGATTGCAGAGGCACTTGCTTCCATTGGGTCGCCAGTGGAAGATGATGATTTAGTTTCTGTGACCTTGAATGGTCTAGGAAAGGATTATGCACACTTCCGGACATCCATTTTCGTCCGTGAAAGATTTTCTGATTTTGAGGAGTTGATTGCTCTTCTAATTTCTGAGGAGTAGAGAAATGGTGGTGCATCTTCTTCAGGAGGAACTTCAAAAGAAGTTGTCTTCTACTCAAATGCTGGAAGAGGTAGAGGCAGAGGTAGAGGAGGCCGATCTGGAGGCCGTGGTAGAAATCAGAATATGCAGCAAACTCAAGAAAACCAGTCCTATGGAGGAGGACGTGGTAACTCTAGAGGCAGGGGGAGCCAAAGAGGTTGTGGTGGATGGCAAAGAGGCCAAAATGCAAACAGCAATGTTGAATGCTACTACTATGGTAAAATGGGTCATATGGCTAAAGACTGCTATAAAAAGCAGAATGACATCATGAATGGAAAACTGCAACAAGGGAATTATGTATCTTCTAGTAGACACGGTGATGACAGAAATGAGCATTTGTTTATGGCGCAGCACATGACCAATTCTGTGACAAGTGCAGAAGAAAGTAACGATGTATGGTATGTTGACTCAGGTGCATCAAACCACATGACAGGTCATGCAGAATGGATGCAGGATGCAAGGAAAATGGAAAAACTAAGATTTGTGGAGACTGGTGATGATACTGCACATCCCATTGTGCAGATTGGAAAAATTCCCTTGTCTATGCAAGATGGGAAAAAGAAATACCTATCTGATGTATTTCATATCCCGAATATCACCAAGAATCTGGTTTCTGATTGTCAAATGGTTGAGCAGGGCTTGCAGGTCAGATTTAATTCCCATGGATGCTTTATTGAGGATATGAAAAATAAAGGTCGCTTGATAGAAAAAGGAAAGAAGAAGGGCAGAATGTTTACATTGGATGCAGACATGCCTGAATTGAGTGCAGCAATGTTTGCACATGGGACCGGTGTAGTTGCAGATATTGATATCTGGCATAAACGCATTGGTCATGTTAATGTACAACGACTTAAATCAATGCAGGCCCAAAATATTGTTGCAGGATTGCCTAAATTCAAGGTTGCAGAAATGCATAAGGTATGTGAAGCCTGTCAGTTTTGGAAAACAAGCACGGAAACCATTTCCTAGACATGTTCAAGAGAGTAAGAAGCCATTGGAATTAATCCACTCTGATGTGTGGACTACTAAAGCTGCATCTCTTGGAGACTGCCATTATTTTGTCACTTTTATTGATGATTATAGCAGAAAAGTTTGGGTGTATTTTATGAAAAAGAAAAGTAAAGTTTTTGGGCATTTCAAAACTCTTAAAGCTATGGTTGAAAAAGAAAGAGGCCTGCAAATAAAATGCCTAAGGTCAGATGGAGGGGGAGAGTACCTCTCAAATGAGTTTGCAAGGTTCCTGCAGGAGCATGGCATAAAGCAGCAATATTCATGCAGTCATACCCCACAATAAAATGGAATTGCAGAATAGAAAAACAGGCATATTGGAGAGGTATCTCGTGCCATGCTCAACGAAAAAGGCTTGCCATGGGCTGAAGCAGTTACTACAGCAGTCTACATAATGAACAAGACTCCCACTGCAGCAATACATGGGATGACTCCAGAGGAGAGGTATACTGGTAGGAAACCAGATATTTCTCATTTGAAGATTTTTGGTTGCATTGCCTATGTTCATGTGCCAGATGAGTTGAGATCCAAGTTGGATCCAAAAGCTGAGAAGTACATCTTTATTGGTTACTCTCTGCACAACAGAAAGGGTATAGATGCTATAACCCTTCTACTCGTAAGTTTACAGTGAGCAGAGATGTTGTTTTTGATGAGATAAGTAGCTGGTATAAACCAGTAAATGTGATTGATGATGTAGATGCACAAAATGGTAATGTTGCACAGAATTCACAGCAGCAGTCACAAAATATTAGTGGATGTGGAGCGTCCTTTAGCAGTGGTTCACATTCTTTGCCATGGACAAGCAGATTGAGATCAGGAGAATCTTCTCAAAGCAATGTAGATAGTGGTATTCAAGTATCACGAAAAGGAAAAGAGAAGGTAGATCAGCCCATGTTTGATGTGAATGCAGGTCACTCTTATGTGGATGGTGAATCTAGTGGCTCAGAACAGAGCATTGTTGATGAGTTGGGTATTCCTTATATTGTTACACCTGGAGTAAGAAAGACTATGGATGTTTTGAGAGCACCTAGGAGTGAGCCTACTTTGCGCAAGTCTACCAGAGCTAGGTATCCTGTGGATAGACAACCATTCACTATGCATATATGGTCAAAGTGATACAGGAACCAGAACCCACTTCTTTTGAGCAAGCCATGGGAAAAGAAAAATGGGAGAAAACCATGGATGAAGAAATGGATGCCTTGGAAGCAAATGCTACATGGGAATTGGTACCTTTGCCTAAAGGTAAGAATGCAATTGGCTATAAGTGGGTTTATAAGGTGAAGCACAATGCAGATGGTTCTGTGAACAGATACAAGGCAAGATTAGTAGTCAAGGGGTATGCACAAACATATGGCATTGATTATGAAGAAACATTCAGTTCGGTTGCAAGGATGGCAACCGTAAGAGCAGTTATTGCTATGGCTGCATCAAAGGAATGGTCTTTACATCAGATGGATGTAAAGAATGCCTTCTTGCATGGTGATTTGCAAGAAGAGGTATATATGGAGCAGCCACCAGGTTATGTACATGTTGTTCATCCTGAGTTTGTTTGCAGGTTGAAGAAAGCATTGTATGGCTTGAAGCAAGCACCTAGAGCATGGTCTGACAAGATAGGACAGTATCTTGTCACTATTGGCTTTCAGATTTCCAAGGCAGATTTCTCACTTTATGTGAGAAAAACAGAGAAAGGTATTATGCTGCTTGTCATTTATGTTGATGATTTGATTATCACAAGTAATAGTGATTAAGATATCCTTCATGTGAAAATGCTATTGAAGCAGAAGTTTGAGATGAAGGATTTGGGAGAGCTGCGTTATTTCTTGGGCATTGAGGTGATTAGATCACCAAGTGGGATATGGCTCTTACAGAGGCAGTATGGATTGGACATGCTGTCCAAATATGCGATGACAGGCTGTAAGTCTATTTCAGTTCCTTTGGAGCAGAATGTGAAGTTGAGCGCAGATGCAGGTGAGCTTCTGGAAGACCCTACTATGTACAGATGCATAGTAGGAAGTTTGCTTTATATGACCATTACCAGGCCAGATTTGAGCTATGCTGTTGGATTGGTAAGTCAGTTTATGCAGGCTCCAAGGAAACCGCATTTGGATGCGGCTAGACGCATACTCATGTATGTGAAGTCCACATTGCAGTATGGACTATTTTATGAGACTGGGACTCAGATACAGTTGCATGGATACACTGATGTTGATTGGGCTGGTAGTATTTCTGATAGACGATCTACCAGTGGATATGTGTTCTCTTTTGGGAGTGTTGGAGTCACTTGGAGCAGCAAGAAACAGCCTACAATTGCCTTGTCGAGCACAGAGGCAGAGTACAGGGGTGCAGCAATGGCTGCATGTGAGGTAGCTTGGTTGCATAAGCTACTTTATGATATGTATCAGTCTACAGATGGGCCAGTTGTCATTTATTGTGACAACATGAGTAGTATACACTTGGCAAATAACCCAGTCTATCATGCTAGAACAAAGCACATTGAGGTGCATTATCACTATGTGCGGGAGAGGGTTTTACTAGGTCTTATTGATCTAGTTTATGTGAGCACAGAGGATCAGGTAGTTGACATATTTATGAAGGCATTGGGTGCAGAGAAGCTGCGCAAGTTGAGAGGCGTGCTTGGTGTGCAGGAATTGGGATTGAGCTTGAGGGGGAGTGTTGAGATATCGAGCTCCACTCGTGATATGCCAGGGTGACCGTTGTGCATTTATGTCACCGACTTGTCAGTTACAGATGCGGTTGGTACACCACCCATGAATAATAGCTAGATGATAGCTATCCGCTATCCTTATCTACTCTAGTTCGTGGCTCAGTTAGTATGCCACCTTAGTTAGTTGAGTTTGGTTTGAGACCTATATATAGGGTTCTTCTATTTCTATGTACTAGAGTTCTTTTGGCTTCCACAACTAAGAAGAGAAAAACTGTTTTCAGCCTCCACCTGTGTGTGTATTCCCCCATTGTGCAAGCAAGAAAGCTACAAGTGAGACTCCTTCCTTCTCTGCCACAATCTTGACATACCCATCCCTTTTTTACATGACTGGCCATTGTGGCAAGGTTCTCTTTTCCATTTCCATTCTACTTTCCCTATTATTTACCCTATGCCAGCCTACCTTTTACATTTTGCACATGAGGGAGCCTGATGTTCTTTTACAACAGTTTTTAGGGTGCCTTGCATTTAAAAATGTACTTTTTTCCTTTGACTTGATTTTTTAGGCTGCCCTTGTGCCTTGCTTGTTCTCGGTTCTGCTTCTTTCATTGCATCCATATTTTACTTCTTTTTCTTCCGTCTTGAGCTAGGGTTAACATGCCTTAAGTAGGCACTTAGAAAATGGTACTAGAAGTTTAATGCTTTCATGCATTCAAATGAATATACTTGCAAACTTGGTGTACCAAAGCAGACCTCCAAATCAACCCATGATACAAAAGGTTAAAGGAAGAGAGAAAAAAGAACATGAAAAACTCTGATGCCAAGAAGCCAAAGAAATTGCACATTCTTCCAAAGTGTTTTACTAGATTCAAAAAAGGGAGATAAAATAGTGGTGCTATTGGGAGGTAAATGATGATATATTGATTGCTAGGAGTGCTCATGATGAGCTAGATGCCTTGAAAAGTTAGCTCAAGAAAAGCTTTGAGATGAAATACATGGGACCAGTGCTATATATCCTTGGGATGTACATCATGTGCAATTGCTCTAAGGGGTTCCTTTACTTATCACAAAAGGAGCACACCCAGAAGGTCCTTGAGCAATTTCATATGTAGGATGTTAGGCCTATTGGCTATCCTTTGCCTTCTCATATGAAGGTTAGTCATGCTTGCTGATTGTCCACAATCTAAAGATTAGAAGGCCAAGATGGCCAATATCCCTTATGTATATGTAGTGGAAAGTTTGATGTATGCCATGATAGCTACTTATCTTAACATAACATTTGCAGTGGGAGTTGTGGCATGCTATATGGGTATTCCTAGCATGCAACATTACGCTATAGTGAAGGATATTATGAGATACCTTAAGGATGCTATGAATACGTGCATATGTTATGGTGGCCAAGATGTAGAAGTCATGGAGTACACTATCTTTGATTAAGTAGAACATGTAAATAGTAGGAAGTCCATTTGTCTTCACCTTTATTGGGGAAGTGCTATTTCTTGGATGTCTAGGGTGCAGAAATGCACAATCCTATCTACTATAAAGGTGGATTATATTGTAACCATTGAGGCTAAGAAGGAACTTCTATACTTACGCTATTTGGTAGTAGACCTTAGTATTACTGATGTGGTCCTTACATTGCATTTGGATTTTATGAGTGCTATTTGGTGTTGGCTAAGAATTTGGTCTTCCATATGAAGACAAAGCAAATTGAGGTGTGTTACCACTTTATTAAAGAGGTCATTGAGGATAAGTCCATTGATCTTGTAAAGATCTCAATTGGCAAAAACCGTACAAATCTGCTCACTAAAAGTCTCTCAACATAACATTTTGTCTTCCTTAGGAAGTTGGTGGGTATTAGATGGGATGATGCCTTTCCTCATTGTAATGTACTATGTACATTTATAATTTGTCTATTTTTTTCCTTTTTCACTCCTCAATAGAGGCACATTTTCCTTTAAGTGGGAGGTTATTGGGGATAAAGGTGTATGTGCTTATGTATTCACTACACTGACAATACCCGCATACTTATACATTGCAGGTGGCAAGCATCCATCACTGTCACTTCATTCTCTATTCTTTCAGTGACTAATGAATAAGGGAAGGCTGGTCACGCATTATGGCTATTGGAGTTGCCACATCTTAAGTCTTTCTTTCTCGTTCTCTTACTCCATTTGCTATAGCTCACACCTTTGTTGCTCCCCCTTCCTCATGCTCCCACTTGAGCTTCTCCCTTCAAAGTGCATTCTAAGAATTATGGAATAAAATAGTTGATTACTTTAGGAGAGAGGTATTTCATCTATATTTATGTACTAGTTGTGCATGTATTTAAGCAAGTGAATGATTGCATACAAATGTACATACTGTGGTAATCTTACACATGATGATTATAGTGCATGAGCTACAAGACTTGTCAAAATAATAGGGAAGAGGAGATAGATAAAGACGTGGAGCTAAAACTAAGAAAGTAATGTACTCTCTCTATCCTTCATTATTCCATCACACGAATTGAATAACAATAGTATAAAGAATTGGATCTATCAAACTGACCATAGTCAACTAACTACAATTAACCTACTTAACTTATTGAATGCATACACATGTCTAGTCCACCTAGGCTACAACTGTCTAGTGTTGGTCATAAGTATTGCTAATCATGAGTCTCAACACTCCCCCTCAAGCTCAATCTAATTGTTGCTCCAAGTAGCTCCATAAAGTGGATAAACTTATCTCTACCAAGTGATTTGGTAAAGATGTCAGCTAGCTAGTTTCTAGGCTTCACATGAAGTAGATCAATCTATCCTACAAGTACCATTTCATTGCTGAAATGATAATTAACTTCTATATTCTTGGATCTAGCATGATAGACTAGGTTGCTAGCCAATAGCACACTACTCATGTTGTCACAATGCAATGTGGCCTTTCTGTCTAACTGTCTACCCAAGTCATGTAGTAGTTTCACAAGCCAAACTATTGACATGTAGCTAAGGTTGCACCTCTATATTATACCTCTATGCTAAAAAGAGCAACAGTAAGCTACTTTTTATTGCTCTAGCTGACCATACTATTTCCTAGACTAAAGGTATAACCATTGATTAGCCTTCTATCATAAGCACAACTAGCCCAATCAACATATATATAAACTATAAGATCAAATGGCTTTTCATGCTCATAAAATAGCCCATAATTAGAAGTACCTTTCATGTATCACATAATCCTCCTAATTGCATCCAAATGTGGTTTATGGGGCTTTTGCATAAAATGGCTAATCAACCCCACTAAATAACTAAGGTCAAGACGGGTGATAGTAAGATAGATCAAACTCCATTTGCCTATACCTAGTGACATTCTCTATCTCATTTCCAACATCAACTACAAGTTTGACATTCTAATCTAGTGGTGTTTCCATGGGCTTACAATCCATCATCTTATATTTTAGTAACATATCCTGAGCATACTGTTTTTGTGGCAACCAAATTCCTTAAGGTGTAGACATAACCTCAATCCCTAGAAAATATTTTAGTTCTCCCAAATCTTTCACCTTAAACTTAACATGTAACATGGACTCAATTTTAGCAATACCATGGGTATCATCTCCAATAATAACCAAATCATCCACATAAATCACCAAGAATACATAACAATTCTCTATCTTTTTTGTAAACAAACTATGGTTTGCATGTCCCATATGAAACCCAAGCTACTCTAAATACATACCAATGTGAGAATTCCATGCTCTCGGTGTGCCTACTTTAATCCATAACAAGATTTTTAGCATACACACATGATTCAAGTAATTAGGGTGTACATAATCCTTGAGCTATTCCACATACACTTCCTCAATCAAATCTCCATTCAGAAATGCATTCTTGATGTCCATCTACAAATGCTTCCATCCCTTAGATGCTGTTAAAGCAATGGCAGTTCACATCTTTGCAATCGAGCTAAAAGTCTTCTCATAATTCAAACCATACTGCTACACATAATCACTAGTAACCAGCCGCACTTTGTATCTTTCCAATGATCCATCTACCTTGTATTTTCACTATGTAAACCCATTTACAACCAATAGGTATTTTCCCTTTAGGCAGACTAACCAAATCCCATATGTCATTTTTAGCCAATGCTATGTATTCCTCATCCATGGCACCACACTAATTTTCATCTCCAACTACCTCATTAAACTTTGTAGACTCTTTATGACTCATCACTTTAGTCATGTAAGCCAAATGTTTGGTCAAATATCCACTATAAGTCAGCCTATCAGCAAGATTTCTGACCTTCTTAAATGCGGTTCAGTATGCGATTACTTCTCATGAGATGGTACATTCATGTTTTGTCTTATCCTAGGCATCATAATAGATGATATACCCAATTTACTATCAAGACTGTCACTACCAGGTGACTCATTTCCAAATGTAAGTGGGCTAGTAATATCATCAAACATCTTCATGTTGCATTTGTCTAATCTCCCCCTCACTCATATCCATGTCAGTGGACGTAGAACCATGACTGCGCAATTGTCCTGTCTAAGGACTAATAATAGAAGACACATTACATGTAGGTCCACTCATTGTAGTACTAGTGGAAGGATAATTTTCAGCACGAGTATGACTAGCTAGTCCATTAGAAACCACTGCATTTTGACCACCATACCATAATGTCAGCTCATTAAATACTATATCCCTACTGCTAATTAATGTCTCACGAGTAGATGGATTATAGCACTTATAGGCTTTTTCTATACTATGCATAGCCAAGAAAGACACTCTTAACAGCTTTCAGATCTAACTTCTTCCTCTTCTCATTAGGCACATGTACATAAGCAATGTAGCCAAAGACTTTAAGGTGATTGATATCCGACTTGTAATCATAGAATTTCTCATACTATGTAAGATCATGAATGCCAATTGTAGGTGTTTTGTTCAAGACATATACTACAGCTACAACTGCTTTAACCCAAAAACCATTCAACAAATTCTTTTCGTTGAGCATGGCGCTTGTATCTTCCATAGACTTGAGCCATGTAAGGAGAAAGTTGAGCACACTTTGAGGTGAGTATGAGGTAAGGGCCTTTATGAGCTTAAATAGGCCACAGGGGACAGTATGTGAGGTAGGAGAAAGTGGACCACAAAAAATTCATTGTTATTACTTTGGCTAAGAGGATGAATATGGTATTCTCATATTCTCAAATCACACCTAAACTTATGTGATGTACCTACAATAGAGTTTATCTCACTACAAACACAGGAAAATAGGAATCCCATGCAGTTTAAAGAGAGAATAGCAAATCTCCAACCATATTAATAAATGGATCCTATGGAGAACATGGGCAACACGTGCTCAACATATTTGGGATGTTTCGATACACTCTATTATTTTAGGTTCCGTGTGACCACTTAATTAGTGACTACATCTCACGTATCCTCTTGCACATGAACACAATATCTATTTGTAGTAAATGCACCAAGCATACCTTCAACAGCGGTGGATGCTCATAGCACACTCCATGATCTAAGCTACACCTCCTAGATTCTCAAACCCTCTATGGCCTTCGTCATGCTAGCAGAGAGAATGGTAAGGCATGAGAGAGCATGAGAAAATATGAAAGTTTCACCTCTTGGTCTCTCACCCGAACTCTCACTCCCTTTCTCTCAAACTCACCTCACACACACACACACACACACACACACACACTCTCTCTCTCTCTCTCTCTCTCTCTCTCTCTCTCTCTCTCTCTCTCTCTCTCTCTCTCTCTCTCTCTCTCTCTCTCTCTCTCTCTCTCTCTCTCTCTCTCTCTCTCTCTCTCTCTCTCTCTCTCAATACAAAGGCAGAAGGCAAGAACCAATAGTTGGCATACACATGAATAGTCTTTTCTATTATTTTTCAACTTTTTTATACAAGAAAATAGGATTAGAGTTTCCCCTATGCTCTTGGGTATCTTGCCCATCTTTTGGGCCAAAGACCAGTCTTCTCCCCCTTTTCATGCACTTAAATCCATATTCCTATGTTGAGTGCTATTGGTTTTGAATTACAACTTGACCCGCTCTTGTTTATAACTAGCATAGTACTTTCCAAAATTTTGAGGCTTCCATGTTCTTCTCTTTCTTTAGATATTCATATATTCAAGCTGCATTCTCTTACTTCAAGTCTTCATGTCTTTAAACTAGCTAACATTTATCCCTTCCTAGTGAAGTGCCAATTCCATGGCACTTACACCAAAGAAGCATTATGTGATTAGAGAGACTCTGATGGGTCAATCGATGAAGAGATCTTGGAGGGCCAAGTTTCTCAGACAGTTTAAGGGAAAGATGTTGTGTGGTAAAGACAAAAACACACCCACAACTAGACGCAGAAATTAATTGTGGAAGATCCGTGCATCGGAATAGAAGACAATAAAAAGGAAAAATATCAGGACAACAGTGGACAACAGGATGAGTAGGTCAAAAAGCATTTTCGGGGGCATGAAGAGGTGTTCACATGGAAAAAATGAGAAAACGGGGCTCGAAAACACATATAACAATGAATAACAAAAAACTAAAAAGTCAGAACAGGGTAGAGTAAAAAGGAATAATGAGCAAAAAAGTGATTCAAAAAAATCTATCAACTCAAAATAAAGTTTTAAGGAGAATAGGACAGGCTCGCATGGAAAAAGGACAAATAGACGCATGAAAAAAACACGAAAACCTACAAAATTAATAACAAACAAACCATACCTCGAAATGATTGGCAATAAAAAGGAAAAATGGCAAGTGGAAGGCATAGGTCAGGGCTATCACATCTATGGGTGGTTCTAAAGTAAAAAGGATACGTTCACATGGGAACATGTCAAGGGGACATAAAATTCTTCAAAAATGAATAACTTTTGAACTATTGATCGGAACAAGGGGCTATAAAAAGAAAAAATGTACCATTCAAAGGGAAAAACGTGGCTATAAGGTTGGATTTGGGTTTTGGTGAACATAGGGTACATTCACATGGAAACTCATAAAATCAAGGGATAGTGAGAAACAGGGAAGGAACATCCTCAAGAGTGGGGTAAGGGAGGATGGGTGGGTGGGAAAGGGACCCCATTAAGGTAAAATCCAGCCGTATCATAAATGCATGATCAGAATCGGGATATGCATGAGTATATGCCTCGTAGGCGTGCAAGGATGCATCCCCACACTTAAAGACTTTAACGGGAAGGGTGAACCAAGCAACTGGGACCTAAGGCTTGACATTCGAATGGCGGTGACATCCCCACACTTAAACATGACCATCACTTGAAAATAGAAAAATGAATAGGGTTAAAAACACTTGGCCCAATTTTGTAGATAATTGACAGTGATTTGTTGATGGCACACGCAGTATCACAGTCATCTGCAGAAGGTACCATAGAATCTTTACAGCACACATCCAACATGGTAGGGACCATGCAACAACACCCAGGGAGGTAGCTTTTTCGGTGAAATCCGTTGGTGATGATGAAGGGTTTAACATTTAGCTCACTGTCACTCATGGAGGAGGATGAAAGATTAGTCGCTCACCCCAACTCCCACATTGCTCAATGAATAATCATGGGAACCCATAACTCACACCCAATTTAGAATGGAACAAGGGGGAAATGATTCAAAGGGAGTATGCCAATGTGCACAGTTAATGGTGCAAAAGTTTGTTCCAACCCATCTGGCATAGGTGCAAGAAGGCAGGTCAGGGAGCTTGATAGTGTAGTGCTCAGAACAGAGTGACGTGTCCTATGGTAATGGTAGAGACCCCATCCTATGTGTGCACACGAAAACAAGAACGTACCTGACTCCAATTGTCGTAATGTCCCTCAATCTTCAACTCTTGATAATTGATTGAGGAAACACCAATCACGCTTAGTCCCCCCTCTGTCTCACGCTCTGTTGATAAATACAAGAGAGCAGCCCGTTCCTAAAACCCATTGATGTAATCCTCATGGGTACTTTGCAGAGGGTGTATGTCTTGTGCGCAATTGATGGTGCAATTGTGCATCCCACCATGTGTTGGTATATGATGCAAGAAGGAAAGCCAAGGAGCCTTATAGTACCGTTCACAGGAATAATTTTGTGCCTTATGCATTGAGAGGCCCATCGCTCGTGCATGCCACACTCCATTCACACATCTCACCTCTCTATTGAATATCAAGGCAAGGACTGGTCACTCACCCAGAGAGCATCCCATACTCACATCACCATTTGGTTAGGATGAAAGCTCACTACCCTCTATGTTTGTCAAGGAAGATCAGCTTCATCTATTGCAAGTGTCAATGTGGATTGGTTGATGAAGAAGCCTACCCAGGGAGGTAGCCAACAAATTTGGTACTTGGATTGCATGTTGGAAACTTAGTATGTTTGTAGGAATCAGAAGCACTGAAGAGGTTACAGGATTCAGCACACCAAGGGAGGCGGCTTGAAAATTTCATCTGCAGAGTTCAACTAGAGATTCGACGATCCTGGACTGCGGGGTGTTACCACCTTTTCCACAGCTAGCTTCTCATTCAAGGGTGTGTACCACCTTTTCTTGGAACGGGAGCGTGTTATGATAGGGAATTGCTTCCTTTTCTCCCATAACATTTTTATTTTTATGTTTTTTTTCTTTTTCTTTTCTTTTCTTCTTTTTCTTTTTCTTTTCCTTTTCTTTTCTTCTTTTTCTTTTCTTTTTACCCTATTCTTGAGGGTGTTTCCACCTTTTTTCGAAGAATAGGTCAGCATGACAGGGACTAAAGTCCTTTTCTTCCATGACTGATATATTTTTATTTTTATTTTTCTATTTTTCTTTTTGTCTTTGAAGCATCGAATGGTAAGGATGCCATGTATCAGAACCATCCTCGCCACCTCTGTTGCATCAGATGGAAAGGAAACCTAGGGGGAGGGGAAGGTGGTTGTGAGGGGCTATCAAAACAGAACCACATCATCAAGATCAGTAAGAGGGTTATTAGGAGCATTAGGTAAAGCCATCTCAACCATTGTTGAAAGAATAATAAAGCTATTTATGGTGATTGTTAGAATCAGGAAGAGGGTTATCAGGAGCATTAGGTAAAGTCATCTTGACCATTGTGCAAAGAATAATGAAGCTATTGACGGTGGGTGTGAGGGGCTATCAGAACAAAACCACATCATCAAAATCAACAAGAGAGTTATCAAGAGCATTAGGTAAAGCCATATCGACAATTGTGCAAAGAATAATGAAGCTATTGATGGTAATTGTTAGGATCCCCAGGGAGGATAATACTTCTTGAGGCGATAGCCATTAATAAGGAAGGAATCATCCAAAGCATCAATTGTCTGGACTTGGACTGAGCCATTTATATTGACAACAAGTACCTTATAGGGGCCCATCCAGTGTTGTTGAAGCTTGCCTAGAAACTTGTCAAATCGGAAATCATAAGCGAGGACTAAGTCACCTTCCTTGAACTCCTTCTGCTTGATGAAGCTGTCATGATAGACCTTTCTACAAGCTTGTGTGGCTTCCATGCACTATAGGGCCATCTTGTGGATCTCATCGAGACACTCCAAGTGCAGGAGATAGCATTGTAGAGACTCGTCATCTCCCAAGCATTCATTGATGGCCACACATAGAGAGGGTAGCTCGAGTTCAATAGGAAAGATGGCCTCTATAAGTCAATCGTCCCAATCACGATGATGTGCACCTATCATTCGTGTCAAAATGAAGCAGAGAATGTAATTGGTAACTTTGACTTGGCCATTAGCTCTGGGATAATAGAGTGTGGACTTACAGTGATGAATCTTGTACAATTCTATCAACTCTTCCATGATCTTATCAAGGAAGTGAGTACCTCGGTCTGATGAGCTCTAGAGGACTGCCAAAAAAGGTAATGATGTTCTCGTATAGGAACAAGACCACACTATTACCATTGTCTTGCTTTAGAGCTTTAGCTTCACACCACTTTGTTATCTAGTATGTATAGACCAAGATATATCTATTCTGCTTCTGTCTCATTGGCGGATCAATGGGGCTCACAAAATCAATCCCCCACTTCTGGAACAGCTTTAGGGGAAGAATGGGTTGCAGGGGCATGGCACTAGATTTGGTAGGCTTTCCCATTCATTGGCAGACCACACCGTTTGTAGTAATCATAGGCATCCTTATAGAGGGTTAGCCATCAATATCCTGCAAGTAAGGCATTTCTGACTATTGCTTCTCCTGTGGAGTGTCCACCACAGGGCTCATCATGGCATGCTTTAAGAATAATTCCAATCTCTTCTCTTGCAACACATCTTTGCAAGACTTTGTCCTTGCCTTTCTTGTACAGAGCACCTCTTAATAGGATTCCAACAGCAGCTTCTTCCTCTCACGGCTCGAGATACAAGGGGGATATTGTTGGGTTGCCAGGAGGTTGGCTATGTCTGCATACCATGGGGTAACTGTTTCGACTAGAAATAAGGAAGCATCGGGAAGGTGTGGATCATCTTGCTTATCTTCATCATCACTTTGAGGGATTCACGACAAATGATCAACCAAGACATGAGAGCGACTGGATTTGGTAACCACTTCAAAGTCAAACTCTTGAAACAAAAGGAATCATCTCATCATTCTTCCCTTCACATTGGCCTTGTTCATCAGGAAGGACAAGGATCCATGGTTCACATAGAATTTGAAATGCACCGATAGCGGATAATGTCAAAACTTCTCCAAAGCAAACACCATTGCTAGACACTCAAGCTTTGTCACTGTGTAGTTCCTCTCTTTATCGATTACTTTTCAACTTGCATAATAGATTGGTTGATCTAACTTAGAAGAGCCCTTTTGTCATAATACTACACCTATGTCTTCAACTGATGCATCACTGTGCACATGGAGCTCCTTTGTCCAATCAGGAGGTTGTAGGATAGGTGCTTCAATCAAACACTGCTTTAGGGTGTTGAATGCTTCGTCACAATTAGTGGCCCATGTAAACTTGGCATCTTTTCTCAGGATTTTATGCAAAGGGGCTACCTTCATCGCAAAGTGTGTAATGAATCTTCTATAATAGCCCACAAGGCCAAGAAATCCCCTCAATTGCTTAAGGTTGGTTATGGCTGTGAAGCCAGAAATATTCTCAATCTTAGCAGGATCTATTGCTATCCCTTGTGCAGAGACAATGTGGCCTAGAAGAACTCTTGATGAGACGCCAAAGACACATTTGTCGAGGATGAGAGAAATCCCATACTCTCGACATCTATCAAAGCACTACTCTAGGTGCCCCCAATGATCACAGATTAGGCTATAGACATAGAAGCCATCGAGGTACACCTCAATGAAATCATGTAGATGGTTTTGAAAGGCATTCATTATCACTCATTGGAAAGTAGTAGGAGCATTACAGAGCCCAAATGGCATCACTCTGTAAGTATAGTTTTTCCATTCTATTGTGAAGGTTGTTTTGGATTGGTCCTCTTCTGTGATTTGGACTTGATTGTATCCGATGAATCCATCCAAGAGGGAATAGAGCTCATGGCCTGCCACTGTGTCCAACAGTTGGTATATGAAAGGGATAGGGAAATGATCCTTCATCATCTTGGAATTTAGCTTTCAGAAGTCCACACATATTTGAAGCTTCCCATTCTTCTTGGGTACTACAACAATGGGTGAAACCCACTCCCTATTAGCCACTAGATAATGAACTTAGCTTCAAGGAGCTTCAATAATTAGACCTTCACTAGGATAGAGTAATTAGGTTTCATACACCTCTGTCTTTGCCTCACGTGTTTGGCATCAGGCTCTAGGTCGATGTGGTGTTGGCATACTGTGGGATCAATCCCCTTTAGATCTTTGTATAACCATGCAAACACATCTAAGTTCTCCTTTAGTAGGTCTTACAGGACCAGTAGTTCCTCTTCTAGAAGATTTAGACCCACCTTTAGGTGATGTTCAGTACTGTCAGCATCCATGAACGTCAATTGCTTTTCACCTTCCACTTCACGGATAAATATCACACGTACTGCTTCTGGGTAAAGATCTGACTCCTTCAAGGGAGTGGTCTCATCTTCTAATGATGCACTAGAACTACTTGTTGTCTTTTAATGAAGGCTTAGCTTGCTCTTTGGGAGGCTGAAAGGGTATCATTGAGGTTTCGAGTTTGGGTTGGGTGGGGATAAATTATTTCTTGGCTTGAGGATTTGTCTTATGAATATGCATCCAAGAATGTCACATAATAGGAACTTTTTGTGTTCTGTTTAGATTGCAGGACTAGGGGTTGATGGTAAGGTGCATCATCATCATCTTCTTTTAGGAAGGGTAACTTTGGATGACAAGAGCCACTGCTGAAGGAAGGCCTATTCCTCTTAATCCATTTCTTATAAAGGCTTTGCTCATGGCGTGACTCATTAATCAGTCCAAAAGGTACCACAATCATTCTGTTAGAGACAGAAAGGGATCTTCAGCTTCTAAGGCTTTAGGAACTTCAGGAACTTCTTCCTCATCTCTATCTCTTGCAAGCAGGATTGACTCTTCTAGCTCACTTCCATGATCTTCATCCACATTATCACCTTTGTCCTATTTAGATTCTATTTCTATCTCTATGGGGGCTCTATAAGAGAAGAACAAGCTCTCTATTATGTCTTCTACTTCCTGCTTCTGCTTCTATCTCTGCTTCTGGCTCTGTTTGTGGCTCTGTCTCTCTGACTCTGTTTCTACGATTGCCATGTAACATGGAGAACCGTACATCTATGCTTCTATCTTGCTTTTAGAGGTGATATCAAAAGTCAATTCGGGTTTAAGCATGAGTATTCTCCCATGGACAAGGACTTTTCTTCTTTTGGTAGTTGGCTTACAGTGCCCACTATTAGGGACTATGCCTCTGTTTTCTTGGGAAAGATCTGTTTGACAGCCTCTTCGTCTCCTAATGTGCCATCTATTACTTCATCGGAGGAGTCAGTTACGATTTTGATGCGTGTGGATCCATTGCCTTTTTGCAATCCATACAACTTCAACACCACTTTATTGGGTCCTCTACTAAGGGTTAGGATTCCTTTGAACCAGTTCGTCCTTGCTCTTGCTTTGAAAAGCCAAAGTCTTCCCAACAATAGAGGATATGAGGTCTCGTAAGAATTTAGTTTGACCACCAAATATGTCAACAATAGTCCTTTCCTACAAGGGTTGTTTTTAAGTATGGGAGGATGCCCAACGGTTTGATTTTTCTTTGGTCTACCAATCTGATAAGCCACTCTGTAGGTTGCATTCCTTGCAAGCCTAGATCTTTCATTGTCACATCTATCATTATGTTT
>NW_028230158.1:0-21841 GCF_053477565.2 Lygodium microphyllum | reverse complement strand
AGAGAGTCTCCCTATACCCACTGCACTATGTGAATGCATTTTAGCCACCAAACCTTATCTCTTTAGGAAACCCTAATCCATCTTTTTGTATGCCTATAAAAGCGCACCCATCTTTCACGAATAAATAAGTATTTTTCAATGTACTTCCATTTTTCTTTAGTTTTACTTGAGTTCTTTCTCACCTTCTCATTCCACTTTCAAATATCTCAACACCGTCAAGTAACTATGCATGTATATCTGACTCTATTTTTGTGAGCCCCCCCATATCAGGAGAAGACATTTACCTAGTAGGTCTCGGGTTCCACAAATTATAGACCTAATTGCATGCATATCTAATGTCAATACTATATAAGCTCTCATTTGGAGGGCTTGTCTCATAACATGGCTTCTTTTATCAAACTTCTTGGGGGGAGGTGTAGAGGGGGTGGGGGACCCATTTAAATTGGTGGGGTCCCCTCTCCTATTGTGCTAGCCCTCTTAGGTTGACATTTTGGCTGAAGTATCGGGTAAAATTGATGGTGCCATTGCATTCAGAATGGCACAAAACCCCCATTTAGCATTAAACATACCCAAAATAGACATCCAAAAGCCAATATATGAAGAAATTAAAAGGGAACTTGAGAGGAGCCACATAATGCAAGTCCCCCCCCCCCCTCGGCGGCCCAACTAGACCCACATAACATGCCCCTTGCATGTGCAAGTTCTCCTAGGTGCCTTCTTTAGTTCTTCATATATTGGCTTCCTAGTGTCCATTTCAAGCATTTTTTGATTGTGTGCAAGGGTTTTGGGCCATTATGGATGCAAAAGCACCATCAAATTTTTCCAATTCTCCACCCAAAATGTCAAAATTGGTACTATCAATTGACCTTTATGTTTGAAATGGCTCAAAAGCTCCATGGATGCTGAAAAAAAATCAGAACAAATATTTAGAGACCAATTTATAAAGACATGGAGTCCTAATGAGACTAGCATAATGTGATAAGGCCTTTTCAAACACAACAATGGACTCTGCCTTGCATTGTGTTGGCCCTTTTCTAGCATATGTGTTGTGCCAGCCCCCCTCCCCTCCCCCGGCCTAGCCTCGCCTTAGTGGAATCCACCTTTGGTTATTTATATCTAAATTATTGATAGAAGAGAAGAGATGCCAAAATGTTTAGTTTCCATTGAAATAGAAAACAAAGCAAAAGAAGACATTGAATGAAAATGAGTGAGAATAGTGAATCACATGCTAAATTTTGGGACAAGAGACACTTCATTAAATACTCAACAGTTTCAAGAAAATGATAGGGATACTAGAATCACTACAAGGATTTGGGCCATTAGCGACGGCGGATAGCGGCGTCGCTAATAGCGTTGCTATATGCGTCACTATATGCGTCACTACGCAAATAGCAACGCCGCACGGAAAAAATGCGGCTGAAACCCGAGCGCGGTTTTCATTTCTTTTGCTTCGAGTTTTGAGAGCGAGAGCGAGGGAGAGAGCGAAGGTTTTGTGAGAGAAGAAGAGGAAAGAGACTTGCTGCCGCCGCCGCCATTGTTCGCGAAGGAGAGGAGGAGCCTTCATTGCAAAGAGAAGCCGCCCCACGCTCGCCATATCTCATTGGTGAGTCTCCCTCTCTCTTTCTTTTGCTTGTTCAAGGTTTAAAGCACTCTCTTTTGCTTGTTTAGGAGAGGAAATGAAAGAGAAGGAGAGGGAGAGGGAGAGAGAGGGAGAGAAAGAGAGGGAGAGGGAGAGGGAGAGGGAGAGGGAGAGAGAAAGGGAGAGAAAGAGAAAGAGAAAGAGAGGGAGAGTGCATTCTCTCTCTCCCTCTCCCTTTTGCTTGTTTAATGTTTAAATCACTTTGTTTTTTGCTTGTTTAGGAGAGGAAATGAGAGAGTAAGAGAGAAAGAGAGGGAGAGGGAGAGGGAGAGGGAGGAGGAGGAAATGAGAGAGGGAGAGAAAGAGAAAGAGAGGGGGAGGGAGGGAGAGTGCATTCTCTCTCTCCCTCTCCCTTTTGCTTGTTTAATGTTTAAATCACTTTCTTTTTTGCTTGTTTAGGAGAGGAAATGAGAGAGAAAGAGAGGGAGAGAAAGAGAGGGAGAGGGAGAGGGAGGGGAAGGAAATGAGAGAGGGAGAGAAAGAAAAAGAGGGAGAGTGCATTGTCTCTCTCCCTCTCCCTTTTGTTTGTTTAATGTTTAAATCACTTTATTTTTTGCTTGTTTAGGAAATGAGAGAGAAAGAGAGATAGACAGGGAGAGAAAGAGAAAGAGAGGGAGGGGAAGGAAATGAGAGAGGGAGAGAAAGAGAAAGAGAAAGAGCATTCTCCCTCTCCCTCTCCCTTTTGCTTGTTTAATGTTTAAATCACTTTCTTTTTTGCTTGTTTAGGAGAGGAAACGAGAGAGTAAGAGAGAAAGAGAGGGAGAGGGAGAGGGAGGGGAAGGAAATTTAAGATAATAGACTTATCGATAATGATATGCAATGTGCTTTGCCATGGGCCACGTACATTGGTGACTCTTTAAGATGGCTTAAAAATGGTCAATTCCTTCATAATGTCCAAGTAGGGGATCTAATTGTGATATGCATAATTCATTGTTTTTGTATTAACTTTATAGGCATACCAAATTAGAAATCATGCCAACTAGTCAACGGAAGGACTAAAAGAAAATGATACCCTAGCTAATGGTCATTACGGTACTTCATCAAAATGAACCCAAAAGTATTGTTATAGAAGAAGAAACCCTTAAATTGAGTATAGGATATTTTCTCTCAGGTTTTATGACTATGAGTAGAATTGATTGAAATAAATTTTATTACTATAGTTATTAAATTTCATAGATGGCGCATATTAATTTTAAAATGGATTACTTATACTCAAAGCCGAGATATAACAAATAATTATCTACTGGGACAAACAAATCCTTGAGCATGATACAAGGCCGAGATATAACATCGGAAAATCTCTCAACTACTATATACAATGCAAGATTTATGGTCAACTTGCAACTTGACGTACATCTCCATAAAGCTATCCATTTAAGCCTCGTTTGTTGTAATGTAGATAAGATGGAAAACGAAGAAGGTCTTATTGTTCAAGACCGCGAGACATATCTTAATCAGCGTGTCCCATGTCCTTGCTTTCAATGCAAGTTGGCAATTAGACGAAAACGTCGATTGTCTATAGAACACATACGACAATTTGGCGAGTTTCAATCTGAGATCATTGATCAGGCGATTGCGGATTTTCAGCAAATGGTAATTTGAAGTTAATATTAATCATGCATTGTACTCTCAAGCTAATTGAAAACCATACACAATAAGATTGGGTCTTGTTGGCAAATTTTCTATCCAGGGGGGTGATGTCTCGACCCAAGGGGGAGTGTACCCTTTGCAGCCAATTAGAAGAGTTCGTGGACGTGCGATGGATGGATTGCAGGAGCCAATCAACCACTCACAAGGCCCATCTATACCGTCAATGCCAAAGGAGACAGACAACCTTCCCGACCTACCTACAATCTTGGAGCCTGAGATGGAGGCAATGATCGATGCATTGATTCCCATGGATGTTGAGACATCTGACCCGCTTAGAGAGGAAGCATCCATACCATTATATGATGGGTGCTGAGTATCTCGGTTGAAGACATTGCTTGCACTCTTAAATGTGCAAGCAAAATACGGTTGGAGCGATACGAGTGTGACTGAGTTATTCAGGTACCTTGCACACAGGCTTCATTGATTTTTTTTTAAACAGTATTATTGCAAACATTTGTGTTTTTTCAAGGTGTTTTATGATTTTTTTCAGGTTATTGAAATATCATATATTACCACCTGCAAATACCATGCCTGAGTCTCGTGATGATACAC
The DNA here is from genome assembly GCF_053477565.2 of Lygodium microphyllum. Lineage (NCBI taxonomy): Eukaryota > Viridiplantae > Streptophyta > Polypodiopsida > Schizaeales > Lygodiaceae > Lygodium > Lygodium microphyllum. The sequence goes on along the minus strand of NW_028230158.1, from coordinate 18,000 downwards.
GACATGTTTTATGGAAGCTTGGCATGGACTACAATAACATCCATGTATGTATCAACGACTGCATATTGTTTCGAGATGAATACGAGACTATGGAGACATGTCCAAAGTGTGGTGCTCACAGGTATCGACAGGACTTGCAAGGGCAAGCCATCCCTCAAAAAGTTCTCAAACACTTTCCGCTCATCCCCCGCATAAACCACATGTTTCGCACATCTACCATGGCAAGCTTGACAACGTGGCATGTGCAGAATAGGTCCACGAATGGAGTTCAACGAATATCAGCAGATTCGCGCGCATGGAGCCACATTGACTCTACCTTCCCAGGCTTTGCGCGAGAGCCAAGGAATCTTCGGCTCGGTCTCGCCATGGATGGTGTGAACCCATTCGGTCTGCACTCGACTTCTTACAGTGTGTGGCCTATAGTGCTTGTCAACTACAACATCCCTCCATGGCTTTCTACAAAGAAAGGACATCTCATCCTTAGCTTGCTCGTCCCGGGCCACTACAAAGTAAAAAATATGGATGTGTATCTTCGACCATTAGTCGATGAGCTTAAGATTTTGTGGGAGGAGGGGGTCACTGTGCAAGATATGAGCAGGCGCGATGGTCGGCGGTCAACCAACATTCGAGCCATTCTCATGTGGACGATACATGACTTTCCGGGATTGGGAGAGTGCTCAGGTGAGTAGACCTTTGTTCTCGCTGGTAATATCTATATTTTATTTCATTCAATCAAGTATTCACTAGGTCGTGGCTCACCTTACAGGTCTGCTTACCTCAGGTTATCATGCATGTCCATTGTGTGGGCCACAGTTAGACTCCCGAAGGTCACGAACCATGAAGAAGATGGTATATCAAGGACACACTGCTTTCTTGCCGGAGGATCATGAACTCAGGGAAGGTTTTCTTGGATGATCTCCAGCACGTATGAACGCTGCAAGCTGGTATGAGCTGAAAATGGTAAACTCGGAATCACATCCAAATGGAATGCGACGGTTCTCAGTTTTCTACGAGTTGCCATATTGGACCCACTTACAGGTCAACCACTTTGTTGGATCCCATGCATATTTTCAAGAATGTGGGCAGCTTGCTATGGAACCACATCACAGGAAAGAGAGACACTATAGGGTCACGAATGGATTTAAAGGAGGTAGGTAAGATGGAGGCGCTTTGGCCGCAGTCGAGTGCTGAAGGGGGAGTGCAGCTTCCTCGCACTCCCTGGGTTTTGTCTACCAAAGAAGAGCGCATTGTGAAGCAAGTAATCAAGTCTATCCGCACTCCGACGGGTATGATGCGTTCTCTCAGGTCCGCATTTTCTAAAGATGACCAAATATCTGGGCTAAAATCCCATGATTGGCATAAGATATGTCAGGTTTGTGAACAGAATGGATTTTAATTAGCGTGGACATTTTGAAATTTGAAAAGTGGCCATTATTCATAATGCTTTCTCATTTGTGGCAGTTTGTCCTACCGATCGCGATCGCGGGATGCCTTACTCCAGAAATTCACGGGGCCATTTACAAGTTGTCGACTTTGGTGCAATGGATCTCACAGAAAGAGATTAAGACGTCCTCTATTGAATCCGCAAGGCGGGGAGCAGTTGAGACGGTCTGTCTCTTTGAGAAATACCTGCCCACTAGCATGCTCACGATACAAGTTCACCTTCTTGTGCATCTTGTGGACGAAGTGGAGATTGCTGGACCTGTCCATACGTGATGGATGTTCTTCCTGGAGCGCTTCATGAAAACCCTGAAAGACTTTGTGCAACAACGAGCTCGTCCAGAAGGTAGCATGGCGGAAGGTTGGTTGGTGTCAGAGGCGTTAGTGCATATCTCACAATGGCTATCAACGGTGGAACCAGACAATGAAATGCTATGGATGCTGAAGGACGATGATAGGCTGACTGGAGATGTGGTGGTTGGAAATGGGGTAGAAAAAAGAATGGATGCCTCAATGGAAGAGAAGGTGAATCGCTTTTGTATGTTGCACCATGCCTCCATGGAGATGTGGCTCGCCAAGTACCAGATTGCAAGGCAAGATCGTGAGGAAGCGCGAGCTGAATTCCGACGCAGTACACGTCACCGACCGATTCGATATCCCGAAGGCATGGAGGAGATGCCGTGGTTTATGTCAACACGATGGTTGCATGGAGCCTTGACCGCAGCATCCAGCGAAGGGACATAGGTCTCAATGGAGGAGTGGGAGTTCTCGAGGGGATGTAGTCCAAAGGTAATGAGGGGTTTAGAATGTGTCGTATCTAAATTTGCTTGCTACATCTAATTTGAGTGTTTCAATGTATAGTACAAAATATATAGTGCAGCGTGGTTGCGCGGACGGCATTTTCGGGTGGAGCGTATTGACAAAATGCGCTCCATAATGGACTGTGGTGTCATGGCAAGGTTTGAGCAAGAGAGCCGGCGACGAGCAACGGATCCGAACACGATTGTGGATGAGATGGAGTATTTTGGGAACTTGCAAAGTATTATTACGGTGGATTACCGTAGCTTCTCCATGATACTATTCGATGTGCAGTGGTTCAAAGTGGTACTTGGAGGAGCTGGAGCAACAGTTCGACGAGGTCCATCTAGATTTCTCGAAATAGATTCCGAAAAAAAATGGACGGATTTGCGCAACACCTTTGTGTTGCCGGCCCATTGTGAACAGGTGCAAATAGTCATTTGCTTGTTAATTGTAATACGACATGGTTTATGTCACAATGGTTTGAACTCGCTTTGTAAGTGTTTGTGAATAGGTAATCTTCTATCCAAACCCCCGACAACCTCGATGGTGGTATGTTATACCTTCAACTCCTCGAGGTGCGAGAGTATATGATCAAAGCGATGTTCCAGGCATAGATGAAGAAAATATGCAAATAGAGGGGTCGATATTACAAGGGTGGAGGCCACTGCAAGCTTGGAGCCCGCATCGGCTAACAATGATGGAAATACAGAAGTCGTAGAATTTTTTGAGAACGAGGTAGACTCGTTCTTTTGTGGTGACATGTCTATCGACCTTCCAGTGTATGCAGAGTTGTGTCAGGAGATTAACATGGGACCATAGAATACTTCATTCTTGGAGAATTGTATTACTCAATTCGTTGTTTAGATCTTCCATAAAGGTAGATAAGATATGCATTTTAAGAGGAATTTTTCAAAAATGATTTATATTACTGTGCTTTGTATAGTTTAAATTGATTATTCTAACATCATTTTTTATCTGTGCAGGTGACATTTTCAGGATGAGTCGAGGGATGAGCGATGAGGAGTTTCAGGACATGATGACACGCATGTCTCCAGATCAGCTCGCAAGATTTAGAGAGATGGCAGACCAGGAGCTGTCTCATTCTTCGTCAGGGCGCTCTGCTAGATCTGCTTCAACGCGATCAGATGCTTCAGCTTCGAGCAAATGATCCCGACGCTCATGACTTGGGCCAGAGGGAGGGACTACAGGAGGATCAAGGGGGTGCTGCTGTGGAGACACGGACATGGTGTCTCCGTCTCGTCGTTCAGTTGGAGCTGCATCACCTCCAGGATTTGTCACACCTGTGGGGACGTCTACTCCAGTTACTCCGGCTTTTGCGCAGCCATCGGCAGATGGCATGCCTTTTGGTGGCACTCCTTTTGGTGGCACCCCCTTTAGTGGCACCCCTTTGAGTGGCACTCCGGGAGAGGGTACCCCCGTCGGTACACCGGATGTACAAGGGTCTCCTGGATATGCCCAGGAGCGTGGACGAAGATGGGAGAGGGCCCATCTTAGGCAGACTCCTAGGGGTTATGGATACCTAGTGGATAGTAGGTCAAGAGCCATCATCATGAATGATGAGGGGAGGAGGGTGATGGCACGCATGAGGGAGTCGTGCCAACAAGTTTTTCGGCACAACGTCCTGGATCATTGGAGGAACATACCGGAGGGGAGCAAGGACTACATAGTAGCATCCTTGCACGAGGAGTTCCCGGTGCCAGCCGCAGTAGATAGATTCTCTATGGGCTGGATGATGGATTGCATGCGTACATACATGTCACATAGACGATCTGATGCACGCAAGGCAATCAAGAGTGGGGCTCCAAAGCCCGAGTGGTTAGATGCAGACGACTGGCACCGACTAAGGGAGAAGGCTACAGATTCGCCAGGACGTTGGAGTCAGCAAGCGGGAGGCGACGAGGGCACGAATCGAGGCTGGATCGGTGCATCATCTTGGGAGTGGCAGCCACAGGACATATTTGGAGGACTTTGTAAGTTTCTCTTTTGTTTTTCTTATTTGTTTTTTTTGAGATATTCTTTGTACTGACAATCATGTTTCTAACAGTTAGCATTTTGTTTTCTTTGCAGCACTCCATTACAAATCGCGATCCGCAAGGCCTTGAGACTCGATATGCAGAGAGGCACGGTCTCAGGGCATTGATCGACCGATTGTATAGACGCGGCGGCCCTGTAAGTCACTCATCTTTCTTGTCCGTAGTTACCATGACATATTTAAATGCATTATTGTATAGTGGATTGATATGTTGTTTCTTTTTCTGCAGAATCCATTTGATGCTCCTTTGCGGCGGGACGAGCTTTCGGGGGACGAGGATTTGTAGCTCGCCCTTGGATCCTTAGAGCTCACACACCTTTAGTTTTTAGTCGCCTGATCTATGTAGACATTTTCTATGTATTAGTGATATCGTTTCATGATTGTACCAATCGCATTTTATGCGATCATGTATTTATTTCATGTATCAGTTTTATGATTTCAGTATACACTCTTTTTGTTTGCAAGCGCTTTGTATGCAGAAGTGCAGAAACTATTTTGTATGGCTCTCATACAACACACAGTGCTATATGTGGCAGGGCAGCAAGCTGCCTGCCACAATTTTTTTTTTCTCTATTACCATCGCTATTTGCGTCGCAAATTTACTGCTCGCGTCGCTATTGGCGTCGCTATGAGCGTCGCAAATTCTCTGTAACCGTCGCTATATGCGTCGCAAATGCGACGCAGATAGCGACGCATATAGCGACGATTCTATGGCGTCGTCAATAACGACGCTTTTTGCGACGATGGGTGCAAATTTTGTTGTTTGTATTTTCGTCGCTTTAAACATCGGTATAGGGTCTATATCTTGTACTGAATGGAGGGAGAGCATTTTGGTGTAATAATTGAGAATTTCAAGAAAACAATAAGAATGCAAGGGTGTATGAGACTAACAAAACATGTTTTTATCTAGCCTGTTAAATTGCTCATGAGCCTCTTTTAATTTGTACCTAAATGACTTTGTCCACAAAAATACCTAGAAATATTTTATGTTGGAAATTAAGAATAAGATAAGATATTCAAAAAATTAAAAATCTCATTTTACCATAACATTAGCTCTCTCCTTTACTAGTTGAGAGGCTTTCTCTCTCTAAAATTAAAAGGCCTAAATGTGAGTCTAAATCTCTCGTAATACAAAATGTGATCCCATTATACTTAATCACACTTTGGATCTTATAGATCATTAAAACGATGTCAAGATGATTGGTGTTAAGTGGTTCTACAAAGCTAAATACAAGGCCAATGGATCATTTAAGCAAGGAACTCACCAAAATATATCACCATGACATAATACAGAATACATAGAAGGCTCAAAACAATCACGAGAACATGAGGCCCAGTGAAGTGTCTCAAAACTGGTTGTGGGGCCTGTATGCCATATCTTCTCTATCTAACATCATGATCCTACACAAAACATAGATCCTGAACCACTATATCATCAACAGCTATAATAAGCAATCTAATTGGGGCTAGCTATATCATAATAAGAGGCTTGTCTTGAAAGATCGTCCTCCATATCTCAACTACCTACTCTCATCTCATATACATATTTTTCTCATGAAATACAATATCATGGCTATGGATAATCTTCCGAGCCCATGAATTCCACAGATGATAGTCCATCTCACTTACATCACAATATCCAAGAAAGGTGCAATTAATTAACTTTAAATATAGCTTATTGTATTTGTCTTTAGAAAGATGGTAGAAAGCCTCACATCCAAAGATAGACAACTATGTATATGAGGAAGGTTTACCAAACCATACCTCCTCTGCAACTCTACCAATAAGTACAAGTCACAACTTGTAGCAAATAGATTTTCACAAATTGAAGGTTTTGATGATAAAGATACTTTTGCTCCTATAATCAAATTGACTATTATCCATACTATTGCCTTTCTACACACTATGATGGTCAATGATGCAAATGGACATCAAATCAACCTTCTAAAATGGATGTCTTAAGGCAGAAGTGTATGAGGAAAGACCATATGTTTTTTAACTTCCAAGTGTTGAAGACAAAGTTTGTGGACTTTAAAAGGTGGTACATAGCATGAAACCTACCCCACATGCAATGAATGAGCAAATTGATATGAATTGATAAGTATCGGTCTTCAAAGAAGTCCTTTTTATTCAACTACTAGTCTTAAAAGAAGTCTTTCTTATGCAAGTATTGGTATTAAAACAAGTCATTGATGCAATTTTGTATGTGTTTGACGAGAATGGAAAGTGCATGCTCATTCCAATATATGCGGATAATGTCACTTTCTCTAAGGATCATGAATAGAAGGTTTCTCAAACAAAGGTGGCTTTACATATTGAGTTCCAAATGAGAAATCTTGAACTTATGCAATTTTTTTTAGGGTTGAAGTTTGGAAAGAGCTAGACTAGATTCTTGTTTCATAAAAAGACCACACTAGTGAGCTATTTAAAGCTTTTGGTATGGTTGACTACAATTCAGTCTAGTTACTCCAATTGACAGTAGGGGTGATGAAATGGGGGCATGGATTTTGCAACTTTTGGACTTGCACAACATGAGGAGGGGTGACTTGAAAATCTCAAGGTCTCCTATGCTTCCATTGCGTGGTCTAGGGGCATCCCCCTCCTCCTTCCTCTCTCCCCCCTCTTCCCTCCCCTTCTCTCCTCTTCCCCTTCCCTCCTCCCTCCCCCCTTTCCCCTCTATCTCTCCTAATGATGTTCTTCTAGTGTCCACTTTGAGATGGGGGTGATAGAGAGAGGAAGATACAAAAAAATCTTTTGGTGTCCATTCTGAGATGGGGGTGATAGAGGGAGGAAGAGGGAGTATACAAGAAAATCTTCTTGCTTGGTGGTTGCTTATGAATACAACTAGGTGTCCTTACTCAAATTGCAAGAGGTATGCCTTGGCTCTTAATCTATGCCATAGACTAGGGTTTCATTGCTTCCCTAATCCCAAGTCATTTTATGTACACATATCTCTTGGTTGGTTCCTATTCACATGAGTCATGTAGCTTCTTATTTCTTAACACCCCTTGCTAAATGTTCATGAGATTTGGTAGCATTCACTAATTTAATTATCCCCCTCTCCTAACATACTGTGAAGAAAGTATTTATAATATGGGCATTACAAGGGATTCTTATGGGTGCATGTTTCAAGGTTTTTGACTCTTTGGTGTGAGGCTGCTCTAAAGTCTTCAATGATGCACCTTTTGAATGCTTATAAGTCCTTAAGTAGTAGATGTGTTGAATCCTACATTCCAAGGTCCATTTTACATAATAACCAATACAAGAATATCACTCTTGATTATGGAAACATAAACCTTCATGATTAATGCTTCACTTTATCCCATACATCCTCCTAGTCCTAACGATAACAGTAGCTCATTTCCTGATATCGAGGCATGAAAGTACAAGCCATCTAATTGACGAGGGTCAATATCCACTTTTGCATTCCAGCATAACTTTGGAGCCTGCTTCTGATCATTATTATGAGAGTGTCAATGCATGTATGCTAGATACCAAGCAAAGTGAGCAGTCAATCAAAGTAAAGGATAATTAGATTGATGATGGATCTGAGAAAACTGTAAATAATTCTAATAAGCTTGGATAGGAGTATGCCAATCCCTTGGAATTATAGGCCAGTTAATCTGAGGTCCTATGATCAATTAGTCTGGCTCCACCCTCTTCGTCTTTGTATCTATAGATTAAAACTAGAGTGGTTACTAACCAACTAAGGGAGGCTAGGAATAAAGGGGGAAGAAGTCGAATAAGTACCAAAGGATGAAGGGATGGATAAGCAAAATCATAAAAAGAAGAAAGGGCTAAAGATGGAGACTCAGCTAATTTCACTAAAACAGATAAGAAAGGGATTAGGAAATAGGTTGAAAAAGTGGAAAGGAGTGTGATAGACAGTGTAGGACAAGGAGGGGTAGGAGAGAAAACACGATCGACAATAAATGGAAAATGAGTAAAGATAGGAATTTGAGGGGCACCTTATGGTTGAAAAACAAGAGGGGAAATGACACGAGGAGTCATTTTAAGTATGGATAGATAAGAATCCAATTTGATAATAAGTAAGTAAGGCATTGATGGACCTAGAACAAAGCGGCGATTATAAGCTTCGAAGAAAGAGGTATCAAAAGGGAGTTGATTAGAAATATGGGCTAAAAGGTCCTCCCTCAATTGGTTAGCTGTTTGTAATCGTGCATACTCGCATATTCAATTATGGAATGCCAAGTCACCTTGAGACGACATGCATCCACTTTAGAAGGATAGGCTTGAAAATTTTCATCCATCTGCAATTCCAACTATCTAACATAAAGAATAGCTTGCAAGGTCACATCCCCCACATGCCAAGACATATCCTCATCATCAGGAATTAGGAGATCACCTCTAACGTACATATAAGATATCAGCATGGTGCCTGGTATGATTGAATCCACCAAAACCATTCTTGCAACTTTTACTAAAAGATTTGAAGACCAAGCACCACCCCATCCATTCTCTGGAGGAGGCAAATCCATAGTGGACAACTTCATGTAAAAAGCTAGCTTTTGTTGCTAATAGTGTACAAAGAAGGAATGGTCTGGCAGAATGTATTCAAAAAGCTATTATAATTGGGTTTTTTAAATTTCGTTGGCCTCTCGTTCTTGGCACCATTCTCGAACATTCTAGATACTCATAATGTTCCAGTATTTTGGGCTATTGGCATGTCTCATTTGATTCTACTAACTCACATATATATAGTCATTTATATATGTAAAATCTTAAACTACATTTTTCTATGGAGTGAGCTTGACACTTAAGAATGATTTTGCAATAAATGTTAGGGGTTTCTAGATATTAAATTTAATTCCATGATTAATCTTCGAGCACCTAATGTCCATGTGTTTTTGGATTTTTGGCACTTTAAGATGAGCTTTTACTCTTGGCTTCAATTTCTATCGCTTAGATACAATCAATATACTATAGGGCAATCACATTTTGATTTTGGCATTTCCATGCCCATCTCTTGTAAGTTGTGTTGTTCATTATTTTTCAATTGACTTTCTATTGTAGGCAACCTCTTTTTACTTTTGTTGCTCAATGCTTTATCATTTTACTCTTTGTTGTATCTGACCTTGAAAAGGGTTAACAATTATAACTCTTTTTATAGTATGTGGAAATAATCCCTCATTTTAATGTGGAACCATATTTGTCTCTTTCATTACACAAATTATAACCACTCTTTCCTCTTCGATATTAGTAGAATATGTGTGTGTGTGTGTGTGTGTGCGCGCGCGCGCATGTGCATGCATGCATACATACATACATACATACTTGTGCATGTGCATGCACACACACACACTCTCTCTCTCTCTCTCTCTCTCTCTCTCTCTCTCTCTCTCTCTCTCTCTCTCTCTCTATATATATATATATATATATATATATATATATATATATATATATATATATATATATATATATATATGAACCCAGTAAGAAAAAATGTTTCTCTATTGGCATTCAATGTGTGTGGGTGTGCATTCTTTTGCCTTCAAATTCACAAGCTCACAACACTAATCTTATTTTTTATCCATAGAACCTAGTAAACAAAAATGTTTCTCCATTGACATTCAATGTGTGTGGGTGTGTGTTCTTTTGCCTTCAAATTCACAAGCTTACAAAACTAATCTTATTTTTTATGCATTATGCACATGTGGAATTCCCAAACATCTCCACAAATTGTAAGATGCAGTATTTCGAGGCAAATATTTTGACTCTAACATTTGATATTTAGATTAGCAATATTTGACGATCCTTTGGAAAATAAAAATATAATTCCTCTACATATAAAATGACATCAAAAAGATAAATAATGAATTGATTGAAGCTTTAGATTTTTCCTTTCAATAAGACTTAAATGCATAGGTTTAGACATACTTACATTAACATCATTGGTAGCATCTTTCTTACAATTATGTCTACCCTAGCACAAAGATACAAGTATATTTTGAATATCATGATTCGTATATAAAGAAGGTTTCATGTGTACATTGGTATAAACATATACACATCTCACAAGACATATCTATACACACAATCACTTGCTAAGTTGATTTCCTACTTTATATCCATACACAAAACAATTGTGCATATATAAATGCTAAAAGCATATGAGAGATATTGATCCTCCATTGCTTTTATTATGGTTTTTAGTAATATTATGTCTAGATTAGAGTAAAATCAAAGCATCATGTTATGTAAATACTAAAAATAGAAGTGACATTCAAAGCATATATTCACCCTCAACATATGAAAATCCATACCAACCTAACTCATAGAGTAAATGCTTACAAGCTCATACAAACTATATATTACTTAATTTAAACTTATGAAATAAATTTCAAGAGGTCCTACTACTTGCTAACATATATGATTGAACATCATTTTAATCAACTAGTCTTTGTGTTTAATTTAGTTAGATATTTTATCAAACCCTACCCCAAGGTATTAGTTGTTGGTTAGAGTATAGGTTATGCACAAAATTAACTAAGGTGTTCATATGTCACTTAGGATTTCTAGTAAGTTCTAAGAATGTTATGTTATTGATCTGATGATTCACTTTTATGCATCACCAAATTATTTACTCACCTTAACTAAGTCTTTGGACCTTGATCTACTCTCATGTTTGCATGCCCTTATGAGAACATCGCCTTGTTTCTTAAATCATCTCAGAATAGAGAACACAAAGATCTCAAAGCTTGAATAGTAAATAATACGACAAATATATTTTATGGACATTCAAAAAATATCCCCATATCAAAATAGTAAATAATACCACAAATATCTTTCATGGACATGCAATAAATATTCCCTTATTGAACATAGCTCCATTTGAAAAATATTCTAAGATTGCAATTATACCCCATCTTCATGCTTTTTCCTTTCTCAAAAAAGAAGTGTTAAACTGATAAACATGCCAAAGCATCTATACATGCTCACAACGATTACCATGCATGAAAATTGGAAATTGAGGAATGACAAGTTGTTTGGGAGGATGAATTGTCCTTTGCTACCTAGAGATAGGTGACCCATGTTGAAAGCTTAAATCTTGTTAGTGTTGAGGGGTCTTAAGAGGTCTAGAAAGTCTTTTAAAGGTTTTTTGGAAGGATTTTTCCAAGACTTAAGCTAACTGCTTGCCAACTACCTAATTTAACTAAGAGACCTTGTAAATACTCTTTTTGTCTATAATATATCTTCTTTCTCACAACTTTAAAAAACATGTTATTCCACCAATCTCAATATTTTGACTTTTCTCATATGTAGACAAGAAACTAGAAACAACACATATTTGTAATATGAAGATGATTATTTTATGATGATGCTATGTTGAAAGGATGATTATTTTATTTTATGTTGAAAGGAGAGGATCCTGGAACATTTATAAGCTTATTACACTATCTTTATAGGCGTACTATAGGAGACACATACTAAATCCATTTGATCTTCTCTCTTGTCTAATTCCAATTGCTTTGTGCCATGTCTCTATCTAACAACAAAGTACCATAAAGAAATTACTATTGAGACAATATTTTATAACTGTTCAAAGTGATCTCATCTATATACGCTTTGAGGCCCTCTAATGCCCTTTTTATTTCTATGGATACTTTTGGGTCTTATCATCCCTTAAACAATGGTTTCTTTTGGTTGCAAATATTTGTATGAAATGATTGAACAACCCTTTTAATACTATTTACGTTGTAGTCTCTTCTAGCTACATCCATATTTTGAATAGTAAGATGACACATTTCACACCATTTAGGTGCCCAATTTGGAAAATTCTTGTATAAATGTCTATGTAAAACATGAGAAAGCTTCCAAGAATCATATATGTGAAACAATGTGTGACAATTCAAAGTTTAAAGGATGGCAAAGCATTAGAACCTTCATACTTATAGCTTTTAGATAGCTCCAAAATGGTACTTTTGATGGTACTATCTTCCTTAGCTTCTCCATTTAACTAAATAACTCTAGCCCCATTTGTTAAATGAATAGATTTCACACGTCTTGGGTATTATGTTGAGCAGTTGTATCACACCCAGGTTCATCTTTATCTCATTCCAAATCATAAACTTTTTCCTAAGGTGGCAATTGTTGACTTTCAGCTTTTTCTACCAAAATATTAACCACATCAATTACAAATGTGCTAATGCATTGGCTTCATTTTTGTTGCTTCCCTCTAGCCCTACTATTTTTTATAATCATTTCATATATGTGCTTCCCCTCAAGTGCACTCTTGTGTTGTTGTGTGAATCTAGTTGGCATACACATAGTAGGTCCTCCCCAGCATCATCCTTCTTAGCTTCTAACAATTTGGCTATTAAAATTCATGGTCCATCTCATCGGCATTTGATAGTTTTGGCCGCAAGTGAGTCTACCTTGATATTGTTGATATTAGCACATCATATTTCTTGTATTCCCAAATGTGGCCCTTTTGCTTTCAAGATACACTTCCCTCTCTTGAGATTGAAATGTCTTTTGCATCTCATCATAGATTTGCATGACTAATTACCAAATGCAAATGGTCTTTACGAGTGCCTCTTGTACCTTTAGAAATAGAATCTCCTAGTCTTAGCTCGCGCTATTATGCCTACTACTGTTGTGAACTACTATTACTACTACAGCATGGGCACACTCTACATTATGCTTCCTCTCCCATTCGAATTGATCATGAGTGCCCCTTGACTTCCACTGGTCAATCCCAAATTATTTCCAAGCCCTAGGCTTGAATTCAAGTTTTCCCTAGATGCGTAGGCCACTTGTAATCACGACTCTACCTCCTCTACTCATGTAATAGCAGTATCAATGTTAGTAAGAGCAACATTACTCAACTGCACTTGGATATTAAAGTCCAACCCATGTAAAAAGTATTGTAGTTGAGTAGCAGCTAGAATGTGAATATAGGTTTGCAATTTTGCGAAACACTTCTTTCATTTTCTTGGCATACACTCGAACATTCTCATGAGACTCTTGACATGTTACATTGAGAACACATAGCCAATACTGGGCACCTCTTTCAGGGGGCAAACTCTCTTTGGAAGGCCATGAAAAATAGATCAATTATAGTTACGGTTCCGGCTTCTAGGCTATGATACCATATTGGAGCTCTTCCTTTTAGAGTCATATTAAAGAACATCAATAAATGTCCCTCATCTTGAATTCAGCAATTGAACATTAACTTTTGGAACTCACTAATGTGGAGCTTCGCATCTTCCTCTACTAGCCCAATAAAAATGGGTAGAGGGAATCCTAAGGCTAGCAAATCTGGTGTCCCTATAGGAATTGCAATAGGTTGCACCATGATGACAGCTCGATTTGTTGCAGGAGTTTGTGACAATGGGACTACAACTCCACTTGAAGTGGGCTGACCTACTGGGAGAGGAGAAGTACTAGCACTTCCTCCTCCTCCTAAAGAACTGCTTATAGCACTAGGGTCACTAAGACCCCTCCCTTGTAGGCATACCGGGTTGCTCCATTGAGGGAAATACCTCCTAAGGATTTCAACTCACCGTCTAGCCCTTTTGGCTCTTTCTTGCTTTTAGATCTTGGCTTGACGGTGTCTATCATAGGAAATAACATATCTGTTTCAATGTCTTTGGCATACATTGAACAATTGGTCCCTATTAAAACCAAGATACGAAGACCACAACTTATTAGTCACTCCCGACAAACACATCACCTAACGGGACCAAAAAATGGGCTTGCAACACTAGCTCTAAGGCTGTAACCGAGCCTCTATGCTCAACTAGAACACCCCATCGCTCCATGGCCAGGAGCATCTGGAGGCTACACACACTAATCTAACTTAGACATGTGTTTGTGCTATTCATAATTCAACAAATCCCTTCTCCACTCCAAGCAATGGAGTTCCCCAAAAAATCGATGACTAGCACCTTATATCACATACACATAGGGAGCACCCCCCAACTAATTGCTGTGGCCCACTACGACTCTCCTACATCCCAGGGATTAGCCCCAGGATGTGTCGTTTCAACATAAATCACATGCAAAACATAGTACTCTCTTTATATTTGTTCCAGGAGATAATTCAATCCTTACCAAATAAAGCCCACAAGGAAACGAACATACTATCCTATAGCATAGGACTCCTTACACTCAACATAGATCAATCGCTCAAAAACAAGTGCTATGCATCTAAGATTTGTTTTTTTGATACCATATGTATATGTAATGCAATGTAAAGGTGAATGCCTATAAGTGCACATATGAATAACCTTATAGATCAAACATAGTGGATTGTGCGCAAAAAATTATTTTCATGATTTCACCCTAACACAATGCATCTTTTTTGCTAAGGCAAAGTAATTCTTGCTACTACCCTTCTTTAAAAACCTCAAAATGAACGAATCCAGATGTAAAGAGTATTTTTCATGTGTTTTCATATATAAAAGCAATGTAAATATATACTTTAACATAAAGCATGGGGATAAATTGAGTCTAAACCTCATGCCTTAGCCCACCATACATTCACGGACGTGTTTATAAAATTTTGTAATTTTTCCATGCATAAAATATTTTTTTATTTTTCTTGATTTGTTCTTAACTTATATTATTATTTATTATTGGTTTTTCTAGTTTTTAGACATGTAGAGCTTTCATTAACCAAGATACAATATTATACTTCATATGACCCCATGTCAACACCAAAAAGACCATGAAAACGCATAAAACCCTTAATTTCTCCAAAATCTCAGAATTTTTCCATTGTGGATTTTCTTGATTTTCGTTTTTATTATACAAACAACAAGAATCAACTGAGAATTCTTATTTTTCATGTACTAAAAATCATATTCAAACATTCTATGGGCAAAAGAATCATCGTAAACTGACAAAATCAAGCACTTATGCGTTTAATATAATACGAATCCACACGTATTTCAAAGTCGGGACACTGACACTCACTCTTCCATGGCCATTGACACATCCTCAACCTTCGATTTATGCTCCATAACACTCTAGCATTATCACACATCCAATAGCTATCGCTTAAGTCCACCCCTCTCTCACATAGATTGAGCCAAGGGAACAAGGTGCAAAGAGGAGAGAGAAAGAGGAGAGTAAAAGATTGATTTCTGAGATTTTGATTCAGTGCATCATTTTTCTTGATTCCTGAAGCAATTGATGGCGAAGAAATTGTCTATCTCGCCCTCCAAGAGGGTTCCTCATGATTCTCCCGGATAGAAAATCCCATTTTGCCAAGAATTGAGGGGGCACAAAAAAACAACTCTCCCCCCCCCCCCCCCCCCCCCTCACATTTCATATTTTGGGCTTTAAACCCTCTTAAGCTTCATTAGTTCTCATAATCATTAAAAACACAAGTTCCAAACTTTGTGTTTAAACTTCGGGCAAGTGGTTTCAGCTAGGCGAAGGACCCAAATGAGCTCGGAATCGTGAATGGACTAGACTGCTAGCTTCGTGGCATCGAAATCTATCAAGTTGGCTTATGTCACGCATTTTTTAGCTTCCAAATCTGATAGCTGCTTAATAATGCCAAACCTTGCAAGGATTAAATGGAGGGTCAAACAGACTCCAATCGACGAACAGAGACTTGTGTTGGGTTCCTGGAATTGAAATGCATCTAGGAAACTCTAGCTCCTTGATCTACAACAGTTTCATTTCCCATGAAAATTTTATATTTGATTCTCTCAGGTTCTTTTTGTGCTTTAAAATTGGCTCCAAAAATCCACTCTCACCAATATGTGCCAATAGTTTTCCTGTGGTAGAGGAGCTTCCCTATCTTTTTCAGAACCTAATGATCATGGATATTTAGTGGCTAGAGCAGATAGATAGAAATACCAAGTCCCCTTGCATTGATAGTAACTCTGTCACAAAGTGATATTCTCATTCACTATGTGAAGGAGCCATTGGATGAATAATAATGTGTGAACCCTTATGTCTTATATGGCAAGGAAGATAATGTGATTCTCATATATTACAAATTGGTTCCTATGATAATGCTAGGCAAAGGAAGGGGCCTTAAAGGCATGCAACCTCAAGACCTAATGACCTATTGGAAGTGTGGCCACCCGGGGCATATCTCATCTTGATGTCCAAAAAGAGCAAGCAAAGAGAGATAAGATAAAACAAAGATGCCCTGAATGTGGCATCATGCATCTATACATTGATTGCCCAATGGAAAAGGTTTCCACTAGTAAGGCAATCATTTCATTTATACCTCAAGAACTCTTTGTATTTGAAACCTTACACAAATAAGCAACACCAATCCCACTTAGCATAATGACTAGGGCACAAGCAAACTAAGAAAGAGTGTCAATACTTGGACCTAGCCATTTGGATACTCCTTCGATTAAAAGAAAGAAGAAGAAGAAAAAGATGAAGAGAGCTAAGAGAAATCTTAACCTTAAAAGTGATCATGCTACTATGCTCACAAGAATAATGCAAGTCAGTGCGACAGAGAAGTAGAAAGCTTAGCATCTGAATTTGAGAAGAAAGGAAGTGCTAAAATAGGTGAAAACCCTAACCCTTAACATCAAATGCATATCATAGAAAAGGTCAGAGGCTAGGTAGAAGGGGCCTAACTACACCTTAGAAATGCAAACACAAATCTAGATCACGATGCTTAGAATTTTTCAATCAAGGAACCATAATTATCTCCAACATAGATGAGAACTAATGGAATGTAGAATCCAACTTACCTACCCAAGAATAGGAAGCAGAACTTATCATTCCTTCCATAGATAGATCCTCAAAGTAGATTTAGGTCCAATAGATACCCTAGCCTCCACACAAATATCAATGTTTCTCAATATACTAATGAATAAAAATCTAGCTTTGTGACTTTTGAAATCTTGGATAGAGACGAGTCTTTAGAGCTTGTGACAAATGCAAATATACGAGAGCTCGACCTTGAAGAACACATATCCAAATTAACATCTAGCCTAATACCCACAACTTTATAGGTCTATTCCTTCAAGAAAGAAACTTAAAGGCATGCAATCCTACTAGTAGTGGCCTTAGAGGACATAACCCAATGTGGGATTGCTGACACTTGAGAATGTATTGGGTATTCTAAGGCACACAATCTTGAGTCTTGTAAGCATCAAGCGCCCCTCTAGGGCCGTCCCATGGAGATTACCCGGATCTTAGACAATGGGACAAAAGTGAATTCCTTTAAAGTCTTAAAGGATTGGCCAATGTAGATTGTAGGTTTCCAATTCATTCTTATAAAGGGAGTGGGCTAAGATATCCTACTAGTTAGACCTTCGATGAGGAATTGTCAAGCAATTAAAGACTAGCATGATGGATGGATATTCTTTGGAAATAGAATGGAAGTAGTTCCATAGAATTGGACACATGGAAGACATCACCAACAATGGACCTAAGTGCCATCTCAGTGATGCTCAAGGGAGACTCATAAAGCACGTTGAATTATGGATCTTTCACCAAATATATGCCTTGTCTAGAGAAGACAAGCAAAACTAGATGCACATCCTTGCAATCATTGACTTTCCATTCTCAAATAATGAGAGATTACAAGAAAATGGTTGAGTAGTAAACAAGAAAATGTAGTAGTTGTAAAGAGAAATCTTGAATGAAGTTCTACCCTTAGTACCTCTTTGCATGTTAGCAAGTAGTGCATTTAAAGGATAGACTCCTAGCATGAATCTCTAAGTACCAATCAATAAGTTTGATCGTACATAGATCTT
>NW_028230156.1:0-21881 GCF_053477565.2 Lygodium microphyllum | reverse complement strand
AGGGGCTCCATTTTTCTCTTTGGGGCCATGACAGAATATTGAGGAGAGTAGAGGTATGATATAATATGAAAGAGTTTGTAAGTGTCTTCTCTTCTTGGATCAGGGTAGGAGAGGATGAGTGTGCTTCAGCGAATCCTCTTCCTTCGATTGAACGGAATGATGTCTCTTAGTCTCGTGGAATAGAGTCTCTTTCTTCTCGATTAGCGTCTTGTCCTCATTAAGATTCCTCGTTGTGGTTCTTCTGGTCATCCACAACCCCCAAATTTATAGTTTTGCAAGGGTGGGGGTAGAGGAGAGGACACTTGCTTTTTTGCATTTTTTTATGACAAAGAGAGAACCCTTTCTTTTAGCTTTTTTGATGATGTTATTGATGACGTCAATGAGGGGCTCCATTTTTTTCTTGGGAGCCATGACAGAATAGAGAGGAGAGTAGAGCAATGATAGAATGGAATAGAGTTCTTCAGTGTCTTCTCTTTTCAGATCAGGGTAGGAGAGGATGAGAGTCCTTCAACGTATATCCTTCATTGGGTTTGAACGAAATAATGTCTATTCATCTCGTGAAATAGAGTCTCCTCCTTCTTCATTAGCGGCTTGTCCATGTCAAGATTGATTATTGTCACTCTTCTAGTCATCCCCAACCCCTAGATTTATAGTTTTGCAAGGGGGGATAGAGGAGAGGACGCTTGCTTTTTTGCATTTTTGGATAACATCATCAATGACAAAGAGTGTAATATTACTACCATAACACTTCATAAAACAAATACGGGCTTGAAATGTTTTAAAAATTACTCATTGAGTTATCACATAAGTGACCGTATATAATATCAAATCTTGTATCAAATCAATTCTGCAATTCGACACGAGAAGACGCCTCAATGAACCCAACCAACAAAAAAGTAAATACGCCTCGTAAATAATATTACGACGGCTTGATCACAATATTTCCCGCATTCTATTTGATTTAGCATTCCCGATTCCATTTAATGCATCAAAGATCGCATTGATTTTCCAACGGCAAGACAAATCACAAAAGCCTTAATCGATAGACAAAGAACGCGCAAGAACGAGCATGATGTTGAGTAAGTTAAGTATTAAAGAGTATGGCATGACTTTATAAACTAGATAAGTCATGAGGTAACTTAGCCAAAAACTACCATATGAAGTTGTTTTGATGAAAAAAAGACGTTCAAGACGTTTTTTTACGCCTGGAGGGAGAGAAAGCATTTTTAAATCATCCCCATGCCACCATCCAACAGGTAAGTAATCAAAAAGCATTTTTTATCAAGCTTACTTAGCTCTTGACAAGTAGCTAAAAGACTGAGTGACTGCATACGTCTCCCTCGTGGCTATAAATACAACCCCTCTCCTTCACAAAGAAAGCAAGAAGGAAGACCTTCTTGATTATAGAAAATTTTCTCTACATCTCTTTTCCATTCTAGCTTTGAGCCTTGAAGAAGGAAAATACTCCTCTTCTACCTCATTTTCATTTTCTCTACCCCCTGTTACACCTTTCTTCCATACAGCCATATCGCTAAGAAAAACACTCACAAAATTTTCCTAGATGACTACCAACTCTCCTTGAGTTACCACATTAATTTCGCCTGACATCCATGGCTCCACGAGGTTGCAAAAATTCAAGAAGCCCATTTGAAGCAAAACAAGCAAGAAACGCGATCAATAGAGAAAATGACGCAGTAGGAATTGGTGAAACCCACGTTACTACAAACTTGATAGAGGTAACATCTCGTCGGTTTGGAAAAAAATGATGTTTTATAAGCTTATCGCTATATTTGGCTTTAAATGATTATAAATATATTTTTAAAAAAATACATATAAAGTGCCACTTAAGAAAATGGCCCAAGTTATATAATAATAAACTATTCAATGAAAAGACTCTTTCACTTGAAAAAGGATTATATGGCTATCATAAAGAAAATATCGTATTTATGGTTTATTTCGTGATATTTATTGTTATTTCGTTAATGATGCATGTGATTATAATAACTTAAAAAAGGTAGACGGTGTTAGGGAAGGAAATATTTTATAATCTTTCTTTGAAATTGACTATCTCTATTTCATTTTGCTAATGATAAAAAAACGCATATGAGTCTTATAATAATTTATAGAAAATCATCTAGATAATATCATCAAATAATCAATGAATTAGATCAACAGAAAATTGTATAGGAAAATATATACTAGACGCGCATAAATTAGGTGCATAGTAATATAATTCGATGTTTGAAAGATGAAAGAAAAATTACACATGATTTCTACATTGCTTAGAATAAAGTTTTCTGAAAAAAAATTAGCATTGCATTTATGACATAGCTAAATGAAAATTGATCTTCCTAGATAATGTTGAAAGTTTGACAAATGGTTGGACATTGTCGATTAAACCATAGAATACGAACACAATAAAATAAAAATTATTTTCTTGTTGAAAACACACACAATGTTAATACTGATGGTTATATTAGCGAGAGCATCAATATAATGAGTCGACCCACATATGAATCAACGAGAAAACCTTACCTAAAATATCGAGGATGTTAAAGCAAAAACAACTATGAAATACTCGACAACCCTGAAACTATCAGTATTTCAAGAAATTAAATAAATATCCAAAGTCTGTAAGACTTTTTCGACATTGATAAGAATTTGTCGATACAAATTCTAATGTCTAAATAGACTTGGAAAAGCATTTGAAATCCTGTTAAGTGTGGGTTAGGGCAGGGCATCGCATAAATTGCCTGCCATAGGTATAAATACCCATATTATGTTTTAGGGTGAAAATACCAAGTTTTCATAATGATAAAATAGACTTCATATTCACGAAATAACTTGTCGATTCGGTAAAAAGAGTTGCAAGTAGGAAGTGAAACCCTAAGAATAATATGGGACCTTAAACGAGAAACCCTAGAATTGGCTGGGGCTGCTTCCTATGCTAAGAAAACTTTTGCTGACGGTTTTTTTCTTTATTTGTGCATGTATTGATAGTTGCACAAGAATGATTAATTATGCTTGTAGCAGTTATATTTGATTGTAAATATATAATCATGATAATAAGAGGAAAGATCGCGCTATGCTTTCCCCACGATTAGACACGAAACCCTACTCCAAGGGAGATTGTTTTGTACTGCCACTAGGAGCTTTGGATCGGCCCCAATGGTGAAAGATCGCTAGGTGAGGAATCCATTAGGCAGGAGGAGGCAGGAGTGCCAAGGGGCTTTGGCCGTAAATCTCTCGATCACTCCTAGGAACTGCTTGACCCTCACGTGAGTCAGGATGGGATCCTAGAGTCCGCGATACTAGTGAAGGGATGGAAATCTTGGAGGGTTTGCTTTCTTCTGCACAGACAAAAGCGATTTTGTGATGACCGAAGGTTTTATCTTCTACATAGGCACAAGGGAAAAAGCATTGTAAATAACTTTTGTAAAATAATAAATAAATATGTTTTGCCAAAATATTATTTTTCGTTGTCTTTGTGTTGTGTCGTAAAATTACGCAAAGGAACCTATGATAATGGGTTAAGTAACAAAGATTCTTTTATATGTCATAACTTAATGTGATAGGTAATTAGAAAACTAAAGAAAACTGTTTGTGGGAAGCCGGTGGGCGAGATTCCTGATAGATCCGTCCTATGGATGGGTGGTCCCGGTAAGCTGGGAGCTTCTTTCAAGAGATTAAATGAAACGTTAATTAGGAGAAATTAAGTAGAGCCGAGCATTGACTTACCTAGGGTTGGGGTCTTAAAACCTTGATCAATCATTATCTTAGGGGAAAGGTTCTCTGAATCCTAACTAGTTGCTGGAAAAAAGCGTTGCACTCCATGAACCAAGGGTAACTATGATGCATTAAGACCTTAGTTGTCAATTTAGGACCCCAAGCTTGCAGGTTGATCATCTTGGGGACGGCTGGTACCTTCCGTTACGGGGTGCACTCAGGAAAACCTAGACAATAGACCATGTGCATTCTCGCAAGTGCCGAGCGAAGCCGTCTAGCATAGTTCCCCAATGGACCCCTAAAACGTGCTACTAGGGATCTCTTAGGTAGGCATATGACAAAGAGAGAACCCTTTCTTTCAACTTTTTTGATGATGTCATTGATGATGTCAAGGATGGGCTCCATTTTTTTTCTTCGGGGCCATGACAGAATAGAGACGAGAGTAGAGCTATGATAGAATGGGATAGAGTCCTTTAGTGTCTTCTCTTCTCGGATTAGGATAGGAGAGGATGAGAGTCCTTCATCGTATACTTTGATTTCTCTTCTGAACCTGTAGAGGTTGCCTCTTTCTTCAGTTTCTTGATCTCTTCTTGGTATCTACATGCCCTTTATTCCCTCACCACCTCTAGCTCTTCTATGGCTTTATGGACCTTCTCCATCTCCCCTTGTACCTCTTCATAGAGCCTTAGAAGCTCCTCATTATGGTGACACAGGCTTACTAGGGCTTGAGTCTCTTCATCTGGCCTTGCTTGCCACTTGTTTTCTACTTCGTCCTTGGCTTGCAACTGCTCCTTCAGCTCACTTATCTCCTTTTGGCACATGGCTACTTGATGAGTTTTCTCTATTTGTGACACAACCATGGCCATTCACAATAATTCATAGGTGGCAGCTCTGTAGAGGTCAAGTCCAGGGTTTACGAAAAAAAAAGGAGCAAAGCGATTCTAATTGAATCTTCGAAAGTTAGAATTTAATTGCTATGTACCAAAGTTACCATTAATTGAAAATTGCTACGGTCGCTTTTCTTGTCTACAAATTTTATCCTCCACATCATGCACTGAAGAAATCGCATCCCCCAAAGTCTTTGGCAGCTTGAACATATTCACTTCCATATAGAAGTGACCAAGCAAACAGGACATGTACTTTTGTTTGTGGTTCGCCTCATGAACATCTTCAAGCATTCGAAGTTGAAGTAAGGCACCCCAAAAATGCTTAATGTATTGCAAGATGGATTCACGATCTCTTTGTTGTGGGAGATCCCACTCTTTGATGTCCTTCTCATGGAATTGAGATGAAAGGAAATTTTGCAAAATTTTCTTTTGAAAGGCTTCCCAAGTAGAGAGACAATCAACACTCTTGCGGACAACAGTCCACCATAATGATGATCTATCACAACTTTTAATCATTCCCTATATAGGAAATTTTATGAAATGTAAGAAATTGGATGATATTTCCTATATATGCATTCATATATTCCCTACATAGAACTAGGGAATTAAACTCCCCACATCTACTAGTAGGGAATTACACATCAAAATAGAGATTTTCCTACATTCTTTCAAAATTCCCCATATAAGAGAATAGGATCATGTGTTTCCCACTTCTAATAGTAGGAAATTATAGATCACTTTAGTGAATTCCTATGTTCTTTGAAAATTTTCTATATAAGAGAATGTAAGAATATCACTTTCCACTTTTGATAGTAGGAAATTATATGTACATATAGAGAATTACATGCATTCTCTCAAAACTCTGTATAGGAGAATATAAGGAATTGAAGCATTGGTCTAGGTATTTATGATCTAGTACTTTAAAAAAATAGAAAATTGTTAAAGTTGGGATCGAACTTATGGAGATGAACGTTAGATTTGTCTAAGAGCCATCTACTCCAAGTACATGCATAAACACATGTGTACATCCATGCACCATTACACATGCCCTCTCCACTCCTAGTTAAATAGTCCTATCTAGATGTAGTTATGGACTGATTTTTTCTTAGATTAAATCTTAGAAACTTGCTAGATATGGCGCATATAGTAAAAATGGGTAGCCTCAACCTAGTTAGTTACTCAATCCTATGCCAAACATGGCTCTAATTTGTTTACTTCATGCTTATCTAATGCAACAATGCTTGTTGCTTTTGCTCTAATAATTTTCTTTGATAATTTGAGAATTTCTCTTCCTTACTCCTTCAAAATTTTATTTTAATGGTGTAGTAAGTCATGTCAAGGTAAAATATGACTAACTAATAACTAATTGCTAGCCAACACTTGAGTAGCTCAATACATATAGACACTAGTAGATATGATAGTTTGATTAGCAAGAGGGGACAATTTGTTGTCTCTGATATGGAAAACATTGAATTATCCATTGAAATTTAACAAGGATTAGTTGTACATTAGCGATAAATTGAATTATCCACATGAGCTTTTAACAAGGGTTACTATTATTAAAAGTATTAAGGAGCTGAGAGTATATTATCTACCACTACTTAGTTGCCTCAAAAACTTAGAGCCAAGGCAAAAATGTGTTTAGTCTATTTCCTTCTCTTTTCTAGTATCCAATATGCCCAACCCTAGAGGGCACTCTAGGTACGAGAAAAATTCCCTCACCTGGATTATTTTACAACCCCATTGAGGAATCCAAGGTATCTTTTGATAGAGAACCTACATGTTAAGCTTACTATTTTTAATGCCTCAAAACTGCTCATAAATGTTAGCCCCAAATTAGCCATATTAGCTAAAATTAGATTTGACTTATCATTGACAAAAAGCTGAGTGCATATTTGGGAGTTATTAGTAGAGAAAGACCATGGATTAGTCCTCTCTACCATTTGATATCCACCATCTTAGCTAGTGGATGACCAACTTTGGTGAAGAGGATAGGTACTGCAAGTAAACATCCTTGTATGACTAATCTACTTAAACCAAAAAGGGTGGGATATGTATCTGTTGACCCCCACTTTTTGTGGCCACATTATTGAAGAATACATTCACCATATGGTAAGGTTGTCTCCCCATTCCTAGTCTAGCCAGACTGAAGTGGAAAAATCCAACCAAACCTTATTGTAGACCTTGTCTAAATCCATGTTGATGATCCCGAAGTCTCCCCCACTTTCTATTGCATATTCAATGGAAGCCATTAAATTGAGGATTTTGTCATGCATTAATTTCCTTCCATAGAGGAGTTCATATTGAAAATCATGTAGCACCTTTGGTAGTATGAGCTTCACTCTTCATGATATCACCTTTGCAATGATTTTGTAGATTACATTTAGAATGTACATGTGAGGGTCCTTCATATGTTTGGTTTATTTTGAATCCAAGACTTGGGGAGTGACTTAATTCTTCTTTTATTAGCAATGCTAGGGATCTCACCTCTTCTTACATAATCATGTGGGAAACATCCAACAAATCATATGTCCTCTTCAAGTGATGCGATTTTTCCATATCATATGCAATCATGGTACAATTTGCATGCAACTAGTCAGCCTCACTTGGCATCTTGTTCTAGTCCCCTGCCAAGATGGTACACTCTTGTGAAATTTGTCCTTCAAAGTTTTCCAAAGCCCTAATCTATTCATGGATGCAAGAGAGCCATATATTGTCCACATGACAACTACCATTTTGTTGTATTTCATGGAAGGAGCAACAACAACCCCTCTTTCCTCCCATTTTTGCATGGGACACTGAACTCCTCCTCTATCAATACAATCACTCCTCCCTTTCCTCTACTTGAGGAAGAGTAAAAACAAACATAGCTACTCCATGAATTACTTTCACCAATGCAAAAAAGTCTTGTAGAAGCTTGCTTAAAAATGAAAGCAAAAAATTGACTCCTCATATTGACCCCAAAAGTTGACAATGTGATCCTAGAGAGAGAGATCACTATATTGGTAGCATTGTACCACTATAACCTTCATCCTTCATCACAAATGCTAGGACAATAAGACGATAACATCTTCATTTTGTAGCAAATTTTATTGTGATATAGTGCAAAATTATATGTGTTTGAAATTTAAGTTTGGGAGCCATAGAAAATGGATGATTTTAATTATGCATAAGGAAATGGAAAGATTAAAGTGTATTACATATGTGTGTGTGTGTGTGTGTGTGAGAGAGAGAGAGAGAGAGAGAGAGAGTGAGAGAGAGAGAGAGAGAGAGAATAGACCTTTACAAAACGTAGGCACAACAAATCTTGTAGACACATTGGAGATATATTGAAAGATGGCCTTGGAGCTCAAATGATTTGACTCGTGGCTACCTTGCCATCATGGATATACATCGATTACATCTTTGTTAACCAAGTGACATGCTTAATCCCTTTTTAAAATATTTAATGACTATCCCAAATCATGCCTCATGTAATTAGATGTTTTTTTTTTCATAAACATTGTTGCACCATAATGATAAGATGACCATAATCCTTCCTAAAATTCTTTTTCTAATGCAAAAAAACTTTGAGAAAGCTTGCTCAAATGCAAATCAATAAGTTGACTTGTCCTTGAATTGAGCCCAATAGTTAACAACTCATCCTCGAGTTCCTAGAAACCCTTCACATTCACAAGAAAGGTTTGGGACTGATTTCCACATCCACAAGGAGGAAGCTTTATCTAAAGCAAATCAATGAGTTGGTAGTGTCCTCGAACCGAGTCTAGAGTTGACAAATGATTCTCAAGATCCTAGAAAATCCACTACTCCTGAACCTATAATCCTTTTGATGTGCAAAGATATCGACACAAAAGTATACCTAATTTGGGATATCCAATTGCTACAATAAAAACCTATCATCCTTTTGATGTGCAAGGATTTGATTCCATTCTTATTCCAATGCCCATGAATGCATACATCATAGAAGCAAGACAACTATCTAGTGGCAATATCAATAGGATCTCATGGGTTATGAGCACAAACAACATACAAAGAGCATGTGTTAAAGATTCTTTTAGAGTTCCATTTCACATCTCTATTTATATCCCTATGCAAATCTTCCAAAAAACATATAAGCATTTTTTGTGCTTTGAAGGATAGTAAGCTTAAGCACCCTCTAACAAGTTCTCCTTACGAAGGGCAACTATATAAGCAACACATTTTAATGTCATGCCATCTAGCTTCAGTTTTTCAAGTGTCAATGCTCGCTTGATCATGGATCCCACTCCATCATGTTCCCCCTTCGGATGGCATGATAATGAGAAGAAGTGACTCATTTGAATCCTACATACATTGCTACAAAGTAAAATAGCCTAATAGTTTTGAATTGCCAAATAACACCATCAAACCACACGTAATGCTTATTTATTATTACTTCTTGCTCGTGTAATCAATTAAAGTGCAACATAAAATAATGTTGCATGAACAATCCTCAAGAATTGTATAATTGAGAATGAAGAAGTGGATAGTTTGTATATCCTTAGTAGCCTTCTTTATGTAAGCGGTAACTTGGGTCGAATGCCAATCATGGATCTCACTTTGTTACAACCACATTGTCTGGAGAATTTTGAAAATATTATCTAGATTGCTTGACTTGCCATTAGCTAATGTTATTGTGAGTAATGAAGGATTGAATTTTGACTTAAGTAGGGTAAGGAACACACAACCCTGTATCTCTTTGCTCAAAATATCTTCCCATTTTTAGGATTTCGAAAGTACAACATGCCATTGTCTTCATACCACTATTTTTGCATTCTCCCGTGAAACACTTTCTATCATGAAAAGACTTGTCTTTTGTATTTGGATAGATGATTGACTCCAATAGTTGTGTAACACAATTAAAAGTATGCCTTTGAGATGAGCATGTTCTATGGGCACTATCTTCCCCCACTACAAGATATAGACCTTATACCGACGTTTAAAGCGAGGAAAATACAAACCATAAAATTTGCCCCCGTCGTCGCAAAAAGCGTCATTATTAACGATGCCATAGAAACGTCGCTATTGGCGTCGCTATTGGCCAATAGCGACGCAACCAATAAATTTGTGACACGCGTAGCGACGGCAATAGCGACGCGAGCAGTAAATTTGCGACGCTAATAGTGATGATAATAGGGATTAAAAAAATTTTGTGGCAGGGCAGCTTGCTGCCTTGCCACATATAGCACTGTGTGTTGTATGAAAGGCATACAAAATAGTTTCTTCACTAGTGTATACATTAAAGCCCTTGCAAACAAAAAAAATCTATACTGAAAACATATAACTAATACATGAAATAAATACATGATCGCATAAAAAGCGATTGGTACAATCATGACAGGATATCACTAATACATAGAAAATGACTACATAGATCAGGCGACTAAAAAATAAAGGTGTGTGAGCTCCAAGAATCCAAGGGCGAGCTACAAATCCTCGTCCCCCGAAAGCTCGTCCCGTCGCAAAGGAACATCGAACGGATTCTGCAGAAAACGAAACAACACATCAATCCACCATACAATAATGCATTCAAATATCTCATGGTAACTACGGACAAGAAAGATGAGTGACTTACAGGGCCGTCGCGTCTATACAATCGGTCGATCAATGCATTGAGACCGTGCCTCTCTGTATATCGAGTCTCAAGGCCTTGCGGATCGCGATTTGTAATGGAGTGCTGCAAAGAAAACAAAATGCTAGCTGTTAGAAACATGATTGTCAGTACAAAGAATATTTCAAAAAAACAAACAAGCAAAACAAAAGAAAAACTTACAAAGTCCTCCAAATATGTCCTGTGGCCCGCCACTCCCAAGATGATGGACCACTCCGGCCTTGAGTCGTGCCCTCACCGCCTCGTGCTGCTGACTCCAACGTCCTGGAGAATCTGTAGCCTCCGCCCTCAGTCGGCGCCAGTCGTCTGCATCTAACCACTCGGGCTTTGCAGCCCCACTCTTGATTGCCTTGCGTGCGTCGAATCGTCTATGTGACATGTATGCATGCATACAATCCATCATCCAGCCCGTAGAGAATCTATTTACTGCGGCTGGCACTGGAAACTCCTCGTGCAAGGATGCTACTATGTAGTCTTTGCTCCCCTCGGGTATGTTCTTCCAATGATCCAGGACGTTGTGCCAAAATAATTGTTGGCACAACTCTCTCATGCGAGCCATCACCCTCCTCCCCTCATCATTCATGATGATGGCTCCTGACCTACTATCGACCAGATATCCATAACCCCTAGGAGTGTGCCTAATATGGGTCCTCTCCCATCTCCGTCCACGTTCCTGGGCATATCCAAGAGACCCCTCTACATCTGGTGTGCCGATGGGGGTTACCTCTCTCGGAGTGGCACCCAAAGGGGTGCCACCCTGCTGACGGCTGCACAAAAGCCAGAGTAACTGGAGTAGACGTCCCCACAGGTGTGAAAAATCATAGAGGTGACGCAGCTCAAGCTGAACGACGAGATGGAGACACCACATCTGTGTCTCCACAGCAACATCCCCCTGATCCCGATGTAGTCCCTCCCTCTGGCCCAAGTCATGAGCATGCTAGTGGGCAGGTATTTCTCAAAGAGACAAACCGTCTCCACTGCTCCCAGCCTCGCGGATTCAATAGAGGACGTCTTAATCTCTTTCTGTGAGATCTATTGCACCAAAGTCGACAACTTGTAAATGGCCCCGCGAATTTCTGGAGTAAGGCATCCTGCGATCACGATCGGTAGGACAAACTGCCACAAATGAGAAAGCATTATGAATAATGACCACTTTTCAAATTGCAAAATGCCCACGCTAATTACAATCCATTCATTCATAGCACAAAGCTGACATATCTTATGCCAATCATGGGATTTTAGCCCTGACAATTGGTCATCTTTAGAAAATGCGGACCTGAGAGAACGCATCATACCCGTCGGAGTGCGGATAGACTTGACTACTTGCTTCATAATGCACTCTTCTTTAGTGGACAAAACCCAAGGAGCGCGAGGAAGCTGCACGTGACCATCAACACTCGACTGCGGCCAAAGCGCCTCCATCTTACCTACCTCCTTCAAATCCATTCATGCCCCTATAGTGTCTCTCTTTCCTGTGATGTGGTCCCATAGCAAGCTGCCCACATTCTTGAAAATATGCATGGGATCCAACAAGTGGTTGACCTGTAAGTGGGTCCAATATGGCAACTCGTAGAAAACTAAGAACTGTCGCATTTCATTTGGATGTGATTCCGAGTTGACCATTTTCACCTCGTAGCAGCTTGCGGCGTTCATACGTGTTGGAGGTTGTCCAAGGAAACCTTCCCTGAGTTCATGATGCTCCGGCAAGAAAGCGGCGTGTCCTTGATATACCATCTTCTTCATGGTTCATGACCGATAAGCAAGCTAAGGATGAGATGTCCTTTCTTCGTAGAAAGCCATGGAGGGATGTTGTAGTTGATAAGGACTATAGGCCACACACTGTAAGAAGTTGAGCGCAGACCGAATGGATTCACACCATTCATTGCGAGATCGAGCCGAAGATTCCTTGGCTCTCGTGCAAAGCCTCAAAAGGTAGAGTCAATGTGGCTCCATGTGCGCGAATCCGCTGATATTCGTTGAACTTCATCCATGGACCTATTCTGCACATGCCACGTGGTCAAGCTTGTCATGCCGGACGTATGAAACATGTGGTTTATGCGGGAGATGAGCGGAAAGTGTCTGAGAACTTTTTAAGGGATGGTTTGCCCTTGCAAGTCCTATCGATACCTGTGAGCACCACACTTTGGACATGTCTCCATAGTCTCGTATTCATCTCGAAACAGTATGCAATCGTTGATACATGGATGGATGTTATTGTAGTCCATGCCAAGCTTCCGTAAAACATGTCGTGTATCATCACGAGACTCAGGCATGGTATTTGCAGGTGGTAATATATGATATTTCAATAACCTAAAAAAAATCATAAAACACCTTGAAAAAGAACAAATGTTTGTAATAATAGTGTCCAAAAAAAAAATCAATGAAGCCTATGTGCAAGGTACCTGAATAACTCGGTCACACTCATATCGCTCCACCCGTATTTTGATTGCATACTTAAGAGTGCAAGCAACGTCTTCAACTGAGATACTCGGCACCCATTATATAATGGTATGGATGCTTCCTCTCTAAGCGGATCAGATGTCTCGACATCCATGGGAATCTATGCATCGATCATTGCCTCCATCTCAGGCTCCAAGATTGTAGGTAGGTCTGGAAGGTTGTCTGTCTCCTCTGGCATTGACGGTATAGATTGGCCTTGTGAGTGGCGGATTGGCTCCTGCACTCCATCCATCGCACGTACACAAACTCTTCTAATTGGCCGCAAAGGGTGCACTCCTCCTTGGGACGAGACATCACCCCCCTGGATAGAAAATTTGCCAACAAGATCCAATCTTATTGTGTATGGTTTTCAATTAGCTTGCAAGTACAATGCATGATTAATATTAACTTCAAATTACCGTTTGCTGAAAATCCGCAATCGCTTGATCAATGATCTCAGATTGAAACTTGCCAAATCTCGTACGTGTTCTATAGACAATCGGTGTTTTCGTCTAATTGCCAACTTGCATTGAGAGCAAGGACATGGGACACGCTGATTA
Organism: Lygodium microphyllum; assembly: GCF_053477565.2. Classification (NCBI taxonomy): domain Eukaryota; kingdom Viridiplantae; phylum Streptophyta; class Polypodiopsida; order Schizaeales; family Lygodiaceae; genus Lygodium; species Lygodium microphyllum. The sequence goes on along the minus strand of NW_028230156.1, from coordinate 8,640 downwards.
AGATACGCCTCGCGATCTTGAACAATAAGACCTTCTTCGTTTTCCATCTTATCTACATTACAACAAACGAGGCTCAAATGGATAGCTTTATGGAGATCTTATGGAGGTTGATATTGATGCATCCACGGTGTTGAAATCTAAACTTCAAGATATAAGAAATGCTTTACTGATTAATGTAAAGAATGCATTGTACATAGTTGTTGAGAGATTTATTGATGTTATATCTCGGCCATATACCATGCTCAAGGATTTGTTTTTCCCGGTAGATAATTATTCGTTATTGTAAAATTAAAAAAAAGCATTGGTTCATAAGGTTCATGAGTCGAAGACTAAATGTTTGGACTTGACTAAAAGATTGGATAATGGCTTAGATGCTAAAAGGAAAAGTGATGAATATGTTACTTCATCATTGCAACAAAAAGATTGGTGACAAGGATGCTATGATTAATGAAGTTCTTCACGAGGTGAATATAGAGTTGAAGGGGATGGAACACGATTCTTCTTTGGGATTTAATAGTGATAAGTCAATTATTGAGGTGTCTTCTTATACAACCATTATACCTTATATACCTAGCTACGGTCTCTAGGTTATGTACTTTGAGTATCTTAGAGGGGCTCTACTAGGATTACTTATACAATTACACTAGAGGGCTTTGAGTATAAGTAATCCATTTATGAGCATCATTGAGGATCTCTTAGTCTAATAATAAATCAGTCTCAACAAAAAGCATATTAGAAATGTGGTTTTTTTGTCCTAGGTCCATGTATTAAAATTAATGCCATCTATGAAATTTCTCAACTATAGTAATAAAATTTGTTTCAATCAATTCTACTCATAGTCATAACATTTGAAAAAAATATCCTATGCTCAATTTAAGGGATTCTTCTTCTATAGCAATACTTTTGGGTTCATTTTGATGAAGTACCGTAATGACCATTAGCTAGGGTATCATTTTCTTTTAGTCCTTCCGTTGACTAGTTGGCATGATTTCTAATTTGTTATGCCTATAAAGTTAATATAAAAACAATGAATTATGCATATCACAATTAGATCCCCTACTTGGACATTATGAAGGATATTACAAATTTTAAGCCATCTTAAAGAGTCACCAATGTACGTGGCCCATGGCAAAGCACATTGCATACCATTATCGATAAGTCTATTATCGTGCATCTTAAATCTCCTAATTAGACTTTATAAAGTGTATGACTAATTTTTAGCCCTCTTAAGGAGTCGATGTAATGGTACCCATAAAAAAAGCAAAGTGGATACCATTACCATAATCATGGATATACTATCATTCCAATATATATTATCTTTCTCTTGCTCTCCCTCTCTCTCCCTCTCCCTCTCTTTCACTCGCATTTCCTCTCCCTCTCACAATATATCTTAACACTCTCCAAAAGCAAAAGGGAGAGGGAGAGAGAGAATGCACTCTCCCTCCCTCTCTTTCTCTTTCTCTCCCTCTCTCATTTCCTCCCCCTCCCTCTCCCTCTCCCTCTCTTTCTCTTACTCTTCCTCTCTCTCCCTCTCCCTCTCCCTCTCTTTCTCTCTCATTTTCTCTCCTAAACAAGCAAAAAAGAAAGTTATTTAAACCTTTAACAAGGAAAAGGGAGAGGGAGAGAGAGAATGCACTCTCCCTCCCTCTCCCTCTCCCTCTCTTTCTCTTTCTCTTTCTCTCCCTCTCTCATTTCCTCCCCCTCCCTCTCCCTGTCTCTCTCTTTCTCTTTCTCTTTCTCTCCCTCTCTCTCCCTCTCCCCTCTCTTTCTCTCTTTCTCTCTCATTTCCTCTCCTAAAAAAGAAAAAAGAAAGTGATTTAAACATTAAACAAGCAAAAGGGAGAGGGAGAGAGAGAGTGCACTCTCCCTCCCTCTCCCTCTCCCTCTCTTTCTCTTTCTCTCCCTCTCTCATTTCCTCCCTCTCCCTCTCTTTCTCTTTCTCTCCCTCTCTCTCCCTCTCCCTCTCTTTCTCTCCTTCTCTCTCATTTCCTCTCCTAAACAAGCAAAAAACAAAAAGATTTAAACTTTAAACAAGCAAAAGGGAGAGGGAGAGAGAGAGTGCACTCTCCCTCCCTCTCCCTCTCCCTCTCTTTCTCTTTCTCTCCCTCTCTCATTTCCTCCCTCTCCCTCTCTTTCTCTTTCTCTCCCTCTCTCTCCCTCTCCCTCTCTTTCTCTCCTTCTCTCTCATTTCCTCTCCTAAACAAGCAAAAAAAAAAAGATTTAAACTTTAAACAAGCAAAAGGGAGAGGGAGAGAGAGAATGCACTCTCCCTCCATCTCCCTCTCCCTCTCTTTCTCTTTCTCTCCCTCTCTCACCCTCTCCCTCTCTTTCTTTCTCATTTCCTCTCTTAAACAAGCAAAAGAGAAAGTAATTTAAACCTTAAACAAGCAAAAGAAAGAGAGAGGGAGACTCACCGATGAGTATGGCGAGTGTGGGGTGGCTCCTCTTTGCGATGACGGCTCCTCCTCTACTTTGCGAACAACGGCGGCGGCAGTGGCGGTGGCGGCAAGTCTTCTTCCTCTCCTTCTCTCATGATGGTCGCTCTCTCCCTCGCTCTCGCTCTCAAAACAAAAAATGTGAAAACACGAAATAAAGCCGCGCTCGGTTTCGGCCCGCTTTTTTCCCTGTGGAGTGTCGCTATTTGTGTCGCGACGCCAATAGCAACGCAAATACCCGCCGTCGCTACTAGCTCAAATCCTTGTAGTGCCCACATACCTCACAATTTTATGGATATCAAAATACATTAGACCAAATCTTTGTGATTACATGTGATTGTGATTGAGTGCATCCTTTAAGAAAGACATTTCAACATTATATTCATAGAAACATGTTTGCCTATCCTTCACTCAATGAACAAAGAAAGGCTTTAGTGACTCGAAACAATGTAATTGATTTTTGCATTCAGAGTGCTTTGGTGTGCATATTGTTAGTCAAGACATAGCCTGGGTATCCATTGTATGATGGGGTGACAATCATAAAGCACCATAATAGTTTATCCTAATCTAATTGCTAACATTCGAGTGCTTAATCCCCTTAATCTCTTCATTTTGCTTTTATGAAAACAAGTTTAGATGTTATCCTAAATGTAAGTCATTGATTATACACATATGACAATGGATTATACACCATTTTCCTAAGTGGCACTTTATGTGTATTTTTTTAAAAATATATTTATAATCATTTAAAGCCAAATATAGCGATAAGCTTATAAAACATCATTTTTTTCCAAACCGACGAGATGTTACCTCTATCAAGTTTGTAGTAACGTGGGTTTCACCAATTCCTACTGCGTCATTTTCTCTATTGATCGCGTTTCTTGCTTGTTTTGCTTCAAATGGGCTTCTTGAATTTTTGCAACCTCGTGGAACCATGGATGTCAGGCAAAATTAATGTGGTAGCTCAAGGAGAGTTGGTAGTCATCTAGGAAAATTTTGTGAGTGTTTTTCTTAGCGATATGGCTGTATGGAAGAAAGGTGTAACAGGGGGTAGAGAAAATGAAAATGAGGTAGAAGAGGAGTATTTTCCTTCTTCAAGGCTCAAAGCTAGAATGGAAAAGAGATGTAGAGAAAATTTTCTATAATCAAGAAGGTCTTCCTTCTTGCTTTCTTTGTGAAGGAGAGGGGTTGTATTTATAGCCATGAGGGAGACGCATGCAGTCACTCATTCTTTTAGCTACTTGTCAAGAGCTAAGTAAGCTTGATAAAAAATACTTTTTGATTACTTACCTGTTGGATGGTGGCATGGGGATGATTTAAAAATGCTTTCTCTCCCTCCAGGCGTAAAAAAACGTCTTGAACGTCTTTTTTTCATCAAAACAACTTCATATGGTAGTTTTTGGCTAAGTTACCTCATGACTTATCTAGCTTATAAAGTCATGCCATACTCTTTAATACTTAACTTACTCAACATCATGCTCGTTCTTGCGCGTTCTTTGTCTATCGATTAAGGCTTTTGTGATTTGTCTTGCCGTTGGAAAATCAATGCGATCTTTGATGCATTAAATGGAATCGGGAATGTTAAATCAAATAGAATGTGGGAAATATTGTGATCAAGCCGTCGTAATATTATTTACGAGGCGTATTTAGTTTTTTGTTGGTTGGGTTCATTGAGGCGTCTTCTCGTGTCGAATTGCAGAATTGATTTGATACAAGATTTAATATTACATACGGTCACTTATGTGATAACTCAATGAGTAATTTTTAAAACATTTCAAGCCCGTATTTGTTTTATGAAGTGTTATGGCAGTAATATTACACTCTTTGTCATTGATGATGTTATCCAAAAATGCAAAAAAGCAAGCGTCCTCTCCTCTATCTCCCCTTGCAAAACTATAAATCTAGGGGTTGGGGATGACTAGAAGAGTGACAATAATCAATCTTGACATGGATAAGCCGCTAATGAAGAAGGAGGAGACTCTATTTCACGAGATGAATAGACATTATTCCGTTCAACCCAATGAAGGATATACGTTGAAGGACTCTCATCCTCTCCTACCCTGATCTGAAAAGAGAAAACACTGAAGAACTCTATCCCATTCTATCATTGCTCTACTCTCCTCTCTATTCTGTCATGGCCCCCAAGAAAAAAATGGAGCCCCTCATTGACGTCATCAATAACATCATCAAAAAATCTAAAAGAAAGGGTTCTCTCTTTGTCATCAAAAAATGCAAAAAAAAAAGTGTCCTCTCCTCTACCCCCACCCTTGCAAAACTATAAATTTGGGGGTTGTGGATGACCAGAACAACCACAACGAGGAATCTTAATGATGACAAGACGCTAATCGAGAAGAAAGAGACTCTATTCCACGAGACTAAGAGACATCATTCCGTTCAATCGAAGGAAGAGGATTCGTGAAGCACACTCATCCTCTTCTACCCTGATCCAAGAAGAGAAGACACTTACAAACTCTTTCCTATTCTATCATACCTCTACTCTCCTCAATATTCTGTCATGGCCTCGAAGAGAAAAATGGAGCCCCTTCTTGATGTCATATATGAGGTCGTCAAAAAAGTTAAAAGAAAGGGTTCTCTCTTTGTCATCGATGATGTCATCGAAAAATGCAAAAAAGCAAGCGTACTATCGTCTATCCCCTCTTGCAAACTTTAAATTGAGGGGTTGGGCACTACAACAGAAACAAGGCATAGACGCACATGTTAGACGCGCAAAGTCGGGCGCGTCTATCATAGCGTCTATAAGTGCGTGTAAACGTGCGTGTAAATAGATGCGAATTTTGCGTCTATATATCCGCACAAATAGACGCTAATATAGACGCGCCAGCAGATGCACAACTATTTAACCACCTAAAATTGCAATTTACATAATTAAAAAACCAAAGTTAATAATTATTTAACCACCTGAAATTGATTCTTGAGCATGCACGTGTGCGCATGATAAAAACCATAGAATTAAGAATACACATTGAATCATTGAATTAAAAAAATAGAGTTAATAATTACTTTTTCATTGCTCTCTAATGAATGGCAGTTCCTCGAGTTGACAAGCCTGATATAAGTAATTAGCGGCAAGCGATAGAAACATTACAATTAGTAGCAAGCATTGCAATATGTATCTCGATCGTAATTTCTCTACGTACTTGAAGATGATAAAAAATACTACCTTTTTATTATGGAAAATTCAATTTAGCTTTAAACTTGACTTTTAATTCTTGAGTATGCACGTGTGCGCGTGATAAAAACCATAGAATTAGGAATACACATTGAATCAATAAGCAAATTAAGTATGTTATAGTGAATGATCCATCTCATTTATATAATAATAAACTATTCAATGAAAAGACTCTTTCACTTGAAAAAGGATTATATGGCTATCATAAAGAAAATATCGTATTTATGGTTTATTTCGTGATATTTATTGTTATTTCGTTAATGATGCATGTGATTATAATAACTTACAAAAGGTAGACGGTGTTAGGGAAGGAAATATTTCATAATCTTTCTTTGAAATTGACTATCTCTATTTCATTTTGCTAATGATAAACAAACACATATGAGTCTTATAATAATTTATAGAAAATCATCTAGATAATATCATCAAATAATCAATGCATTAGATCAACAAAAAATTGTATAGGAAAATATATACTAGACGCGCATAAATTAGGTGGGTAGTAATATAATTCGATGTTTGAAAGATGAAAGAAAAATTACACATGATTTCTACATTGCTTAGAATAAAGTTTTTTGAAAAAAAATTAGCATTGCATTTATGACATAGCTAAATGAAAATTGATCTTCCTAGATAATGTTGAAAGTTTGACAAATGGTTGGACATTGTCGATTAAACCATAGAATATGAACACAATAAAATAAAAATTATTTTCTTACTGAAAACACACACAATGTTAATACTGATGGTTATATTAGCGAGAGCATCAATATCATGAGTCGACCCACATATGAATCAACGAGAAAACCTTACCTAAAATATTGAGGATGTTAAAGCAAAAACAACTTTGAAATACTCAACAACCCTGAAACTATCAGTATTTCAAGAAATTAAATAAATATCCAAAGTCTGTAAGACTTTTTCGACATTGATAAGAATTTGTCGATACAAATTCTAATGTCTAAATAGACTTGGAAAAGCATTTGAAATCTTGTTAAGTGTGGGTTAGGGCAGGGCATCGCATAAATTGCCTGCCATAGGTATAAATACCCATATTATGTTTTAGGGTGAAAATACCAAGTTTTCATAATGATAAAATAGACTTCATATTCACGAAATAACTTTCCGATTCGGTAAAAAGAGTTGCAAGTAGGAAGTGAAACCCTAAGAATAACATGGGACCTTAAACGAGAAACCCTAGAATTGGCTGGGGCTGCTTCCTATGCTAAGAAAACTTTTGCTGACGGTTTTTTTCTTTATTTGTGCATGTATTGATAGTTGCACAAGAATGATTAATTATGCTTGTAGCAGTTATATTTGATTGTAAATATATAATCATGATAATAAGAGGAAAGATCACGCTATGCCTCCCCCATGATTAGACACGAAACCCTACTCCAAGGGAGATTGTTTTGTACTGCCACTAGGAGCTTTGGATCGGCCCCAATGGTGAAAGATCGCTAGGTGAGGAATCCATTAGGCAGGAGGAGGCAGGAGTGCCAAGGGGCTTTGGCCGTAAATCTCTCGATCACTCCTAGGAACTGCTTGACCCTCACGTGAGTCAGGATGGGATCCTAGAGTCCGCGATACTAGTGAAGGGATGGAAATCTTGGAGGGTTTGCTTTCTTCTGCACAGACAGAAGGGATTTTGTGATGAACGAAGGTTTTATCTTCTACATAGGCACAAGGGAAAAATCATTGTAAATAACTTTTGTAAAATAATAAATAAATATGTTTTGCCAAAATATTATTTTTATTTGTCTTTGTGTTGTGTTGTAAAATTACGCAAAGGAACCTATGATAATGGGTTAAGTAACAAAGATGCTTTTATATGTCATAACTTAATGTGATAGGTAATTAGAAAACTAAAGAAAACCGTTTGTGGGAAGCCGGTGGGCGAGATTCCTGATAGATCCATCCTATGGATGGGTGGTCCCGGTAAGCTGGGAGCTTCTTTCAATAGATTAAATGAAACGTTAATTAGGAGAAATTAGGTAGAGCGGAGCATTGACTTACCTAGGGTTGGGGTCTTAAAACCTTGATCAATCATTATCTTAGGAGAAAGGTTCTCTGAATCCTAACTAGTTGCTGGAAAAAAGCATTGCACTCCATGAACCAAGGGTAACTATGATGCATTAAGACCTTAGTTGTCAATTTAGGACCCCGAGCTTGCAGGTTGATCATCCTGGGGACGGCTGGTACCTTCCGTTACGGGGTGCACTCAGGAAAACCTAGACAATAGACCATGTGCATTCTCGCAAGTGCCGAGCGAAGCCGTCTAGGATAGTTCCCCAATGGACCCCTAAAACGTGCTACTAGGGATTTCTTAGGTAGGCACGTGACAAAGAGAGAACCCTTTCTTTTAACTTTTTTGATGATGCCATTGATGACGTCAAGGATGGGCTCCATTTTTTTTCTTCGGGGCCATGACAGAATAGAGACGAGAGTAGAGCTATGATAGAATGGGATAGAGTTCTTTAGTGTCTTCTCTTCTCGGATTAGGATAGGAGAGGATGAGAGTCCTTCATCGTATACTTTGATTTCTCTTCTGAACCTGTAGAGGTTGCCTCTTGCTTCAGTTTCTTGATCTCTTCTTGGTATCTACATGCCCTTTATTCCCTCACCACCTCTAGCTCTTCTATGGCTTTATGGACCTTCTCCATCTCCCCTTGTACCTCTTCATAGAGCCTTAGAAGCTCCTCATTATGGTGACACAGGCTTACTAGGGCTTGAGTCTCTTCATCTGGCCTTGCTTGCCACTTGGTTTCTACTTCGTCCTTGGCTTGCAACTGCTCCTTCAGCTCACTTATCTCCTTTTGGCACATGGCTACTTGATGAGTTTTCTCTATTTGTGACACAACCATGGCCATTCACAATAATTCATAGGTGGCAGCTCCGTAGAGGTCAAGTCCAGGGTTTACGAAAAAAAAAAGGAGCAAAGCGATTTTGATTGAATCTTCGAAAGTTAGAATTTAATTGCTATGTACCAAAGTTACCATGAATTGAAAATTGCTA
>NW_028230155.1:0-21904 GCF_053477565.2 Lygodium microphyllum | reverse complement strand
ATTATTATTTAGTCCGCTTGAATAACATTTTACAAAGGAAGTACTTGCAAATGGATTCCATTAGCCATGAAAATTTAACAACAAACATTGGAAATAAAAAAACTATAGTCTCTTTTCATTTTTTTCACCAATTCTTTCATTCTTAAAACTTATTATATTTTTATTACTAAAAAAATAGAAATATTCATAGTAATTATTGTTGAACTCAAAACCTTAAAACCTCTTAACTAGATTTTTTCACAGTAAATGCAGACCATATCGTGTTTAGCATCAATAAATTTTCTTATTTACTCTTAATATTCACTAATTACTTACTAAAAACACCAAACTGCCATTTTCAACCCTAAAAATTAGATATCTCTATTTCTAGCTAAGAATTGATGAGGGGATCCATCAGACTGTATTTTAACTCTATTTTTATTTTTCATCCTTAATCCTTTACCAATCTTTTTAATTTTTTCTAATTATAGCCAAAAACGGCCATTTTTATAACTAAAATGCTTATATCTCTTGATGGGAATCATCTCTAGAAGGTAAAAATTCATTCTTAGGTTCATTTTATTGTGTTTTTACTTTGTTTTAATTCATTTTCTATTAATAATACTCAAAATTATTAAAATCCATTAATTATAACCTAAAAATATAAAATTTAGCCTATTTCACATCATTTTTAAATCATTTTAATCCAGCAAATTCATTGACATTCTCATGCAATATGGCACCTAGTTTTTGCTCACTTTCTTGCTTCTTTCTCAACACCCCCCTACTTCCCATGACATCCTCTCAGAGAAGTTACTATATGTATATCCTCCACATCATGTGCATTCAAGGCCTATTTGTACATATCCTTATCTGTGATTTTTTTATGAATAAAACATAACCCTTTTCTATTCAATCTATAAATAACCCTTTATATTACACCCTAATGTATGTATTTTGAGCTATTTTTACACTATTTTCATCCAATCTGAAGGGCTTTGGCTATGTATTATGCAATATTTTTCATAAAAACTTGATACAAATAAGACCCATAAAGGTATATTTGATCATGCTAAGGTGGAGTTATAAGTAAAGAGTTGGGATATTTTAAACAAAAAATTTTATGAAGTGGAAAGAATATTAAGTGATAGAAAACACGTGGGGAAATATTTTTAGTGAAAAGTGTAGACAATTTAGAAACAGGGAAAAAATGTGGGTATAATCTAGCATGCATACATAGAATTCAAGTTGAGAAGCCGTGGGCGATGTCAAAAATAAGTCCAAAGATGTGGAAGGGTGCCAAAAAGATTTGGTTTAAGTGGAAAAACCTTAAAATTAGAAAAGAGGTTGTTCAAGTAGGCGGAGGAGGATGTCCTTGGGTAAGTTACTTATGAATATATGTGTGCATCATGTGGCTTCAAAAAAAGATATTTTTAAAATTTCATTTTTATATAATTTTTCAAAATAAGTAGTTATCATTCCTCCCTCACTAGGTTTAGTGAGCTCCCACGAACTAAGACAACAGGAACTATTGCAGTTTTCAAGTGTATGGCTTCAACAATGACATCATCCATGAAAGCCTCAAAGCCTGTAATATTTCCCTCCCTCCTGCCGTATGACCCCCCTATAATTAGAGAAAGTTAAAAAAAAAAGAATTAATGCCCCCTTACTCACACCGCCAGCTAGCGGGCAGAGGGGGGGTTGCCATGTGATGACGAGCAAGTGTGGGGGAGCTCTAGTTGGAAGAGGACGGGCTGCTCTAGATGATGTGATGACAGGAAGCGGGGAGACATTGACCATACCCTGCATGGCGGCAATCCACCTGGCCGCCCTGATGGGGATAAGGGGGGGCCTCCATACCATGCTATTTCCCCTCCCAATACCACTATAAAAGGCCTTAGGCGTAAGAACGAGGGGCATTAGGATCGCTACTCTTCCCTGCTATCCGACTGGTGAGAGAGACAGAGAGAAAAGAGAAAAGAGAAAGAGAGAGTAAGAGAAAAGAGAGAGAGTGTGTGTGTGCGAGAAAAGAGAGAGAGAGAGAGAGAGAGAGAGAGAGAGAGAGAGAGAGAGAGAGAGAGAGAGAGAGAGAGAGAGAGAGAGAGAGAGAGAGAGAGAGAGAGAGAGAGAGAGAGAGAGAGAGAGAGAGAGAGAGAGAGAGAGAGAGAGAGAGAGAGAGAATTTCCCTTGGAGGCTTTCAAGCTTTCCCTTTCTTTTTTCCCCCTCTCTAAGAGGGTTCTCACAAGCGCTTTCCTTCCACAAGGAGTCAACTCTCTTGTAGCGTGGGTGCGGAAGAAAAAGCCGGATTATATGATGCCTCCCAAGTGAAGTAAGGTCCAATCGAGCGCGAATCCCGCTGCAACTGATGGAGGTGTGGGTCAAGGAACCACGACACTTGGTAACCAGGTGTGTCCCATAAATCTTGGTTTGATGGGAACTCTTAAAAACATAGATCGACTTTATTGGGAAGGGAGAAGTATTTTGGTGAAAACCTATGATGACTAACCACTAATTAGGTTGCATTATTCAATCATGTTCGAAATTGTGTTTTATTGCACTTTGGCATGTTTAGAATGAACAACTTGCACAAAAGACTTCACATTTGTGCACGCTAAAATCAAGGACTTTATTGATTGTGTTTGTAGTGCATTAGATTTATGCACTAGTATTGGCATGCTTAAGAGGTAAAAGAAATTGAAAAATGGGTTATCTGGACAATAAATCATATTCATCATTAAGTGGAAATCATACTTTTTTTATCACTAAATTTGTGAAATTGGAAAGGTAGGAGTACAGGATTGAATCAAGTCCATGAGGATTGTGAGTTGCTATGATAACGATTAAGTATATTTAGGTCATTGCAATACCAAACTAGGTATTAGGCTCCTATAAACCTTTAGAGAGAAGTAGCTCACACTTGCATTCAGCCTAATGACTTCGTGTTCCTCACAAAAAAGAAAAATAGAAGTCTCTATTTATGATTTGCATCAGTGCCTTGAAATGAATTCCCAAGAGTAGAACTCCTCATTGCATCATCGTCTTAAGAAGGACTCACATCTAGATTGCGTGATATCGTGGACAGTTTCAGATGCATTGCTAGGGATTCATCTTAAAGGTAGTTAAAGGACGAGCATATGAAGGGCTAAACTTAATTGCTCAGGGCAGTTCAATGAGATGAATCCTATATATGCAATGGTATGGCTTAACTTGACTTATTTAGGGTTTAAAGGTAAATGAACCAAACTATTGTTACATTCATAGGAGAACCTTGAGATAAGTAAAACACTCATTGGTCTCTATTCTACATTTGGCCTCGATAAAGTTGAAACAACCTTGAAGATATCACATTTAACCATGACACAACTCGATGTTAATACAAGAGAGTTTGAGTGTTGTTTTTCCAAGACAAGAACCCAAGACTAGAGGCTAGCAAGCTAGGATAGCTACCCTCTAAGAATTATCAGTGGATATAGATCCAATTGAATAATTGCTCGCTCTTATCACATAGGAGTGGGGTCAGAAAGAAGGTATTCCCTATCCCTTGGAGGATGTTCGAAATTGCCCAGCCAATGTGCCAATGCAAGAAGGACAAATGCTAAGAGTCAAAGATAGGGACTCCACCATAGCAAATGTCCCGAGCACTCACCTGCACCATTGTTTGTGCTTATAAATTGAGGAACACCGCTTGTAAAAAGATTGAATGACACCAAGCTCACAAAAGAAATGGGAATAGTGAATCAGGTTGAATTTTTGAAAGGCATGCCAAACCACCCCTTGCTAGCCGCCAACCCTAGCCAAGGGGGTTCTAAATAGCCGTGACGGGAAGGTGGACCGAACTCGCCATGAGAGGTCTCTCCATGGGTTGGATTGAACGTAGGAGGATGCTTGGATGCCAAGGCAAGCTTTGGTTATAAATTCCCTGCCTCCGAGTCCTACTCAAACGATTTGTGTGACTTGAGATAGATTGTCAAGGGCCCCTGTTACTAGTGCAAGGGCAGAATCTTGGAGGAAATAAGGTGCATCCTCATGGATTGTGAAAATTGTCCTTTTTGAACAAGACTTGTATCTCAATTAACATGCTAATATTAATTTTACTTCCAAGGAACCTGTCTGAAATTTTTTTCGTGTCAGTGCCATAATATTACGTGAACAAACCCTGTCCCCCGAAAGGCTTAATTAAGGAAGCTGCTTTTAAATGTCACACATAAATGTGATAGGGTTAATTAGATAACTAAAGTATGCCTATTGAGCGAAGCGGGTGGGCAATACCCCCGACGGGTCTATCCTATGGAGAAGGGTGGTCCCAGAGAACTAGGAGGCTTCTCACAAGATTTTATAGTTGTTCAACCTTTAGGCAGTGCGGGTTAGTACTCGATGCATGCCATTTTAGGGGACTGGAATGGGATTATGCCCTACGGGTAGAGAGATGGAGCGACACATCCCTCTCGTTTCTCCTTCTCCTCGAGCCAAGCGGGATATAGACTTGCTTTGGATTGGGTAACTCTGCATAAAGTAGAATGTCCTGGAGACCTTTGACCACTAGGGACTCAAGTTTTGGGTCGATCCTAGTGGGTTTGGCTGCGAATATTCCGTTGCGAGGTGGACTCGAGAAGCCCTAGGTGACAAACCCTGTGACATTCCATGGGAGTGTCGGGCGGCAATGCTTAGATTCGTTTCTCGATGAATTGCTAAAACGTACTTGGATAGACAATAGACAAACATGTTACAGTTGGTATCATAGCCGACCAATGACTAAAAGAATTAGGATAAATCAGGTAGAGTGAAGTGATGTTTTCATTAGAAAATGTTTTTCTTTTTACTCTCTTGTGGATTTCTGCCGCTTCCAAACTTATGAGGCATAGAGCAGGTTCCTCGTATTTCATATCATGTGCAGGATAGCTATGAACTCTTTAAGCTATTACAGGTGATCCGACATGATGAGGATCCTAGATCGGCTATACAATCCCTCACCGCTATATGTGGAAAGGCGTTGGACTTGGAGCGCGGGATATTGCTACATAGATGCCAACCAACTCACCTATCTTCAAAACAACCTGAAGAGGCTAAAGTGGTTGGAAGACTTGAAGATTATCAAGTTATTCATCTTCCATGAGGCTCGTGTGAACTTGACCCTACACATCGGATGCCTACAAGTAGATCAGAATCGCTACATTTACGAAGAGGTGGTTAAAATCTTATCAATAGAAATAATTAAAGTAATGGGGTGAAATGAACGTCATGGCTATAAAAAATAGGGATTTCCTGAACTTCCCATGACTTATCGCTACTTGAGAATCCATTCCCCCAATCCGTACTACTATTCTATCCCTATAGCTGAGTCCAAGAAGGAATTATTAACCTGGCGTTGATGTAACTCCTGAAAAGAGAATAATCTCAGCCAATCCCTATCTATTTTCGAATGATTGTACTTGACGCTTACACTTTCCTATGGTTAAATAAGAATTTTATGTTTATTCGATTTGTTGCACAATAGTGATGGAGAATAATATGCGCATTGATTTAAGTTGTGTAGGGATGTGTAAATGCAATCCTAACATGGAAAGTTTAAATTGGTAACTAGATTCAACCCCAAGCACAGAACCAGAATCCTATTTCTGCTTTAAGCCTGGCAAAGGCCCAAGAGAAGAAGTTTCTTCTCAAACAAATTAAACCACTATAATTTGACAGAAAAGGGAAGACTATTGAAGTCGATGCCGAAATACGGATTGAATCCATGGAGGATTATGTCAGTTCGACCAGAATAGCACATGTGAACCAAGCCATGATTGCCAAGCTCAAGCTCACTGGCAAAGCTAGACTATGGTGGAAGCAATGGTGTAAAGACCAAGCGGTCACGAAAATTACAATAATTTGGGACAAACTAAATGAAGTAGTTCAGGGAAGGTATATGCCACTTGCGTACATAACTCAGAAGATGAATGAGTTCTTTAAGTTGAAACAATTGGGTTTGTCTTTGAAGGCATACTACTCAAAATTTGTCTCCTTCTGAAATATGCCCCAACAATGAGTATCCCCCAACGTCTCAAAGTTTTGTGATGGACTGAAGCCACCAATAAACACTCGGTTGGAATCAATGCATCCTTCAAATTTGCAAGATGCGTTGATAAGAGCTAGACATATTGCCCAAGAAGTCCACAGACCTTGGTCTTACGAAGACCAGAATCCAAGGATGTCGAAAGCTCAAATTAAAAGGGTGCAAGGATAGAGTCAAGGTCAACAGAAGAAGTCGAGAGCAAATGCAATCAGTGACTTTGTCCCCACTCAAAGAAGTGATCAAAGCCTGCATTGTTTTCACTGCAATGAGCCCAGACACTTCAAAAGGGAATGTCCCAAACTTGGCGGAGATCTTCATCAAGGAAAATTTGGTGGCCAAAGCTAGGGCTACCCGTGGCCGTGGTCGTGCGGCATTGGGAAGGACATAAACTTCCAATATTACCACTAAAGGAAT
Organism: Lygodium microphyllum; assembly: GCF_053477565.2. Lineage (NCBI taxonomy): Eukaryota > Viridiplantae > Streptophyta > Polypodiopsida > Schizaeales > Lygodiaceae > Lygodium > Lygodium microphyllum. The sequence continues at coordinate 15,456 of NW_028230155.1, read as the reverse complement.
CGATGAAGAAGAATATCCGTCGATGGAAGCTAATATTGAGAGGGCAATTGCTCATGTGCCGCTCTCCCTAAAAAGCGGCCAAATCGCCAATTCTTGGTGATTCAAACACCATCGGCCTACCAGGGTAAGAAATTCAAAATCCTGACTGACTGTGGAAGCACTCATTCTTTCATTTCACCAACTTGTGTAAGAAGGTTAGGGATAACCACCATAGCTGCACCCACTTTGCTTGTCAAACTGGCAAATGGGTGAGAAATCACTTGCACTAGACAAACTTCTAAGGTGGAATTCCTACTGGAAAATGAGCCCACATATGTTAAGTTTAGGGTAATGAATCTAGGATTCCATGAATGCCTACTTGGGATGGACTAGCTAACCCCCAATGATGCTCACATTCATTGTGGAAAGGATTAAGTCTCCTTTCAGAATCCTAAGGGTGAGCTAGTTACAACATAAGGAGAAGCAGGTAAACCAAAGATCCAAGCTAGCTAAGGCAACGCGATTAGTTCAAGGAATAAGGAAGAGATTACCTATCTACTTGATCAAGCTAAACAAACCAGATCAGGTAGAGGACACCAATGAAGAACCGTCATGGTTAAAAGAATATGTGGATGTGTTCCCAGAAGGATTGATTGAACTACCACTGCCTAGGGAAGTAGATCATGAGATTAAGCTAATGCCAGGAGTTGCACCAGTTGTGAAAAGTCCCTACAAGATGTCCATTTCTAAAGCTATTGAGTTAAAGGAACAACTCAAACATCTTTGTGACCAAGGCTATATATGCCTCAGTAGCTCTCCAGTCTTGTTCCAAAAGAAGAAGGATAGTACACTTCGCCTTTGTATTGATTATAGAGGCATGAACTAAGTAACCATCAAAAATAAATATCCCATTCCGAGGATAGATGAGTTACTCGATCGACTACAGGGAGAAAAAATCTTCTCCAAGATTGATTTGAGGTTAGGGTATTATCAGATCCACGTAAAGGATGAGGATATTCCGAAGACATCATTCAATACCAGATATGGTCATTTTGAGTTCATAGTAATGTCTTTTGGATTGGCTAATGCCCCTGCCACCTTTAATAGGCTAATGCAGGACATTTTTAGACCATATCTTGATGATTTTGTACTCATCTTCTTTGATGACACCTTGGTTTATTCCAAGGAAGAGGGGGATCATGAATCCCAAGTTCGCATCGTCCTTGAGACCATGAGGACTCATAAGCTCTATGTTAAGAAGAAAAAGTGTGCTTCCTCAAAAGGCAGATTGAATATCTTGGATTTATTGTGTCAAATGAAGGAATCTCTGTAGACCCTACAAAGGTCAAGGATTTCCAAGAGTGGTCTCCACCGGCTACTATTAAAGAAGTCCATAGCTTTCTTGGATTAATAGGTTTTTACATGATCTTCATTAAGGACTATGCTTTAATCATAGCACCCCCTACAAATTTGTTGAAAAAGCAAGTTGCCATAGTGTGGATGCCCTCTAAACAAGCAAGTTTTGATCAACTCAAGCATAGCTTGGTGACAACACCAATTTTGAAGCTCCCTGACTTAAGCAAGGAATTTGAAGTTGTCACGAATGCTAGCTCACTTGCACTGGGCGGTGTACTAATGCAAGAAGGTCATCCTATAGCCTATTTGTTGGGGAAGCTAAAAACCCATGAAAGGAATTATGCCACCCATGACCTAGAGCTGTTAGTAGTGATTCATGCCCTCAAACTTTGGCGACATTACTTGCTTGGTAACAAGTTTTCTTTGGTCACAAATCATAAGAGCCTTAAATGGATATTCACCCAGACCGACCTCAACATGAGGCAATGTTGTTGGATAGAAGTCCTACAGGAGTATGATTTTGAGATTAGCGGCAAAGAGAATGTGGTTGCTAATGCCCTAAGTTGCAAGGCATTCCTCAACTCTCTTATCATGGAGGAACCCTCAATGGTTGAATCATTGGCAACTATGGTCTCAATACCTAGCAACCCTATCCTTCTAAGGAAGAAGCTAGCCATGACCCACAATATTTGGAGATGATAAAGGAAATTTTGAAAAATGACCAAAACCCCAAATTTAAGGTCAAATATCAAGAATTCTCCGTCAATGATAGATTTTTCTATTTTAGGACAAGATTATGCATACCCTCGAGCAAGAAACTCAAAGAGAGAATACTTTGGGAAGCACATGACTCCCTCTTTTCAAGCCATCTCAGATATTTCAAGACCCTCAACACGGTCAGAAAGAGCTACCATTCGTGAAGGCTTAAGGGAGACGTGCTCAAATATGTCACGGAATATTTGTATTCCCACCGCACTAAGGCATAACAGTCAAGATGCCTTGGAAGCTACAACCTCTTGACATCCCCCAAATGAAGTGGAAATTTATCAGCATGGAATTTGTTGTTGGGTTACCCTTAGTGCAAGGAGGCTACAATTCAATTATAGTTATAGTAGACATGCTCACCAAGGTTGCACACCTCATTCCATAGTTAAGACAAACTACGACGCTTCAGATATTGCCAGACTGTTCATCAAGGAGATATTCAGACTCCATGGGTTGCCTAGAAGGATTGTTAGTAACCGGGAGTCCCTCTTCACATCTCACTTCTGGAGATGTGAAGAGGGATATTCGGGGCCATTGGTGTTGAGAATCTGCCAGTCACACCCTATGTATGCCCTTTTGTATGGAACAGCTAGGCTAGGGAGATGCAATTCATTCTAGGAAGAGAGACAGATCCCATAGGCACAGTGGATGTAGTGTGCTACCAAGCAATCCTATATAATGATGTACTTGACTATCACTTTCATATGATGATAATGGAATAGTACTTGTCTCTTTCTGTCAAGTGTCTGTGTCATTGTCAGTCCTACACAAGATTGTGTTTATGAGTTCAAGTCTCAATCTTGAAACCTAATTCACTTGTGTAATAGTTGTCTACATTGTCATGTCAACATGAGTAGTATCTTTATCTTCCATCCTCCATAGCTTCTGCCTTTGCCATGCTCTAGATCTTGCATCTTTCACATGGTATCAGAGCGCAGCTGAGCATGGCTTAGCTCTTCTCTACTCTCTCTCAGTTCCTCTTCAGCTCTGGTCACCACAGTTCCAACCCATGACTTCATCTCTCAACTCTACCTTCACTTGAGCTTCCATGGCAGCCATAGCCAGCATCACCCTGCTAGCTTGAAGCTCTTATATCTCACTCCACATGTCAAATCTCCTGGAGCTTCCTTCTGGAAAAGTGTTCCCCTACTTCCAGAGCTTCTTCTTGACACATCAATCATTGACTTTGGGCAAGCATAGCTTCAGCGTTGTGAATTTTGTCAGTCACTGCCATAGCCTAAATCTGTGACCTGCAGGACATACCCTTCTTGGAGTCATTGGATCTCTCAATACAAAGCATATCTGCTAATGATTTCTTCTGCAAAGCTCTTCCTCTGCTTCCAGGGAAACTCTCCATCACATTAAAGCCCAATGTTACTGTGCCCTGACGTTGGCATTGTAGAAATCATCGCCTCCTATTCGAAATTGCGCCTACCTATGTCTTCTTGCTCTACGCATGACGAATTGCCCGCGATCTGGTTGATCTCCATGGGGCTTTGATAGCCCTTGAAGTAAGCTACATTTCCATAAATTTTTTTTTGGAAATGATCAACCATAGCTCCTGTAATCTGCAAAAAACCAGGCCCCTATCTGAAACCCTAAAACTGACAGCCATAGCTACAACATCAAAGCTTCTCCTCTACTTCATTTCTCTCTCCTGCCACTTAAAGAAAGCCCTTACCACTTGATCTGATCATTTTCCCATCAAATCATCAAGGAGGGGAGATCTTGAACATTTGGAAGAATTGAAGACAAAGCCACCATAGCTACTTTAATTCAAGCTTCTTCTTTCACTTCAAGCTCTTGCTTCTTCTCAATCAACTGAAGCATTTGTTACTCAGATCTGAAGTTTCCAGCCAATATAAATCTTCAAGAAGAAGATTTGGAGCACACGCCTGAAGATCCAAGCACACGCCTGAAGATCATGCAACTCATCTGAAGCTCAAGCATAGTATCTCTTGATACTAATTCAGTGCTTCTTGGCACTTGTTTTTTTTAGCACATTCAAAAATCAACTCATTGGTGGTCTAATTTCACTCATTTGATGCTGATGCATCTACCAAACATGAAGATTTTTAAGTGGATGCTTCTTATTAGGAGTGGCATAACTACTCTTGTTGCTCATTGGTACTACACAAAAGATGTTTCTATTCTACTTGCAGAGAGACATGGAGCTGCCTACACTCAAGTGCAATCAATGATTCCATCTGAAGACTTTGAGGACACTCTAGCTACCTTGGTCATCATACAAACCCTAAAGAAGAATGAGACGTCTTTGCTTGAGGGGGACATAGACATAGACATAGACATGAAGACTGAAGCAGCAAACAAAGTCCATGAGGAATCAGACCAAGAAGACCATAAGATCAAAAGGAAGAAGGACAAGAAGAAGACTAGCCATGAAGACCAAAAGACCACATCATTCAAAGATGAAGAACCAAAGATTAAAGACATGAAGATTTTCCATGATGACAAAGAAATAGTAGATGCTGAAAAAAACCACAAGGGCCTATCGGTCCTTGTCTCTCATTTTTTGTTTTAAAAGCAGTGTACCTGCCTTAATGTTCCTTTCATAAGCTTGTAAAAACTCCTCATGTAGCCTTGTACTACAGCCTCTGTACACTTTGTGAGGCCCCTGTTACAGCCTCTGGATGTCCGCCATGTTTATGGTACCCACACTTAGCCTTTTCTACGACAGCCTCTGGTGTTTTGCCATGTTTGTGGTATGCCCACACTTTGCAGGTGTTGCTCTCACTAAAGCCTCTACACACTTTGTACTTTCAGGTTGTGATTGAGGAGGGGTGTTGAGAATCTGCCAATCACACCCTATGTATGCCCCTTTGTATGGAACAGCTAGGCTAGGGAGATGCAGTTCATTCTAGGAAGAGAGACAGATCCCATAGGCACAATGGATGTAGTGTGCTACCAAGCAATCCTATATAATGATGTACTTGACTATCACTTTCATATGATGATAATGCAATAGTACTTGTCTCTTTCTGTCAAGTGTCTGTGTCATTGTTAGTCCTACACAAGATTGTGTTTATGAGTTCAAGTCTCAATCTTGAAACCTAATTCACTTGTGTAATAGTTGTCTACATTGTCATGTCAACATGAGTAGTATCTTTATCTTCCATCCTCCATATCTTCCATCCTCCATAGCTTCCGCCTTTTCCATGCTCTAGATCCTGCATCTTTCACAATTGGGACCCCGAATATCCCTCTTTACATCTCACTTCTGGAGAGGGATATTCGGGGCCATTGGGACCCAAATTCGTTTCAGTACAGCCTATCACCCTCAAAATGATGGCCAAATAGAGAGGTTCAACCAAGTCATTGAAGATATCCTTAGAGCTTATTGCTGTTGCAAACCCAGGAAATGGATCCAATATCTACCATTAATAGAGTTTGCCTACAATGCTTCCTACCAACAAAGCATTCAAATGACACCTTTTCAAGCATTGTATGGGCATGATTGTCGTACTCTATTGAACTTTTCACATCCTATTTTAAGGATAGAAGCTTCTAAGGAAATGCTCGAGGAAATGGATGAACAGGTTAAGGCCGTCAGACAAGACATTAGAGCCACCAAGGATAGGCAGAAAGCCTATGTAGATCTAAATAGACAAGAGTGACTCTCCAATGAGGGAGACATGGTTTTTATTCTTGTACAACCCAAGAAGAGTTCCTTATCATTGGGAGAATTTAAAAAATTGAGTCCAAGGTATTGTGGACCCTACAGGATCCTCAGATGCCTAGGGCCCAATGCCTACAAACTCCAACTCCGTGAGAACGTAAAGGTTCACAATGTATTTCATGTTAGCCTATTAAAGAAATATGTATCCAATCCTAGCCATGTACTCAATGATCAACAAGTTGTAATGCCAAGCCAAGGAGTCCTTGAGCTCTGACCAAATAGAATCCTAAACATTTGAGATAAGAGATTGAGGAGTAGAGTCCTCAAGGAGTACCTCATCCAGTGGAAGGACTTTCGAGAAGAAGATGCCACATGGGTTGAGGAGAGTACCCTCAACCAACAATACCCCCAATTTCTTTTGAGACGAGGACATCTCGATTCCTTAAGGGGGAAACGATGTAGTATTTCCCTCCCTCTCGATGTATGACCCCTTGTAATTAATGAAAAGTCTTAAAAAAAAAGAATTAGCGCCCCCTTACTCATGCTGCCAGTTGGCGGATGGAGGGGGGGCTGCCATGTGTTGATGGAGGGGGGAGGCTACTGTGTGATGACGAGCAAGTGTGGGGAAGCTCTAGTTGGAAGAGGACGTGCTGTTGTGGATGATGTGACAACAGGGAGTGGGGAGGCATCGACCATACTCTGCATGGTGGCCGCCCTGATGGGGATAAGGGGGGGCCTCTATACCATGCTATTTCCCCCCAAATACCACTATAAAAGGCCTTAGGCATAAGAAGGAGGGGCATTAGGATTGCTACTCTTCCCTGCTGTCCGATTAGTGAGAGAGAGAGAGAGAGTGTGAGAGAGAAAAGAGTAAGAGAGACTAAGAGAAAAGAGAGAGAGAGAGAGTGTGTGTGTGTGTGTGTGTGAGAGAGAGAGAGAGAGAGAGAGAGAGAGAGAGAGAGAGAGAGAGAGAGAGAGAGAGAGAGAGAGAGAGAGAGAGAGAGAGAGAGAGAGAGAGAGAGAGAGAGAGAGAGAGAGAGAGAGAGAGAGATTTTCCCTTGGAGGCTTTCGAACTTTCCCTTTATTTTTTCCCCCCCTCTCTCAGAGGGTTCTCACAAGCGGTTTCCTTCCACAAGGAGTCAACTCTCTTGTAGCTTGGGTGTGTAGCCACGAAGAAAAATCCGGATTATACGATGCCTCCCAAGCAAGGTAAGGTCCAATCAAGCCCGAATCCCGCTGCAATTGATGGAGTTGCGGGTCAAGGAACCATGACACTTGGTAACGAGGTGCGTCCCATAAATCTTTCTTTGATGGGAACTCTTAAAAACGTAGATCGACTTCATTGGGAAGAGAGAAGTATTTTGGTGAAAATCTATGATAACTAACCATTAATTAGGTTGCATTATTCAATCATGTTCGAAATTGTGTTTTGTTGCACTCTGGGATGTTTAGAATGAACAACAAGCACAAAAGACTTCGCATTTGTGCACACTAAAATCAAGGACTTTATTGATTGTGTTCATAGTGCATAAGATTTATGCACTAGCATTGGCATGCTTGAGAGGTAAAAGAAACTTAAAATTGGGTTATTTGGACAATAAAGCATATTCATCATTAAGTGAGACTTGTACTTTTTGCATTGCAAAATTTATGAAAATGGAAAGGTAGGAGTAAAGGCTTGAATCAAGTCCATGAGGATTGTGAGTTGCTACGATAAAGGTTAAGTATGTTTAGATCATTGCAATACTAAGCCGGGTATTAGTCTCCTATAAATCTTTAGAGAGAAGTAGATCGCACTTGCATTCAGCCTGATGACTTCGTGTTCCTCACACAAAAGAAAAATAAAAGTCTCTATTTATGATTTGCATAAGTGTCTTGAAATGAATTCCCAAGAGTAGAACTCTGCATTGCATCATTGTCTTAAGAAGGACTCACATCTAGATTGCATGGTATCATGGACGATTTCAGATGCATTGCTAGGGATTCATCTTAAAGATATTTAAAGGATGAGCATATGAAGGGCTAAACTTAATTGCTCAGGGCGGTTCAATGAGATGAATCCTATATACGCAAGGATAGGGCTTAACTCAACTTATTTAGGGTTTAAAGGTAAATGAGACAAACTATTGTTACATTCATAGGAGAACCTTGAGACAAGTAAAACACTCATTGGTCTCTATTCTACATTTGGCCTCGATAAATCTGAAACAACCTTGAAGATATCACATTTAACCATGACACAACTCAATGTTAATACGAGAGAGTTCGACTGTCATTTTTCCAAGACAAGAACCCTGGACTAAAGGCTAGCAAGCTAGGACAGCTGCCCTCAGATATAGATCCAATTGCATAATTGCTCGCTCTTATCGCTTAGGAGTGGGGTCGAAAAGAAGGTGTTCCCTATCCCTTGGAGGATGTTTGAAATTTCTCAGCCACCAATGCAAGAAGGTATTCCCTATCCCTTGGAGGATGTTTGAAATTTCCCAGCCAATGCAAGAAGAACAAATGCTAAGAGTCAAAGATAGGGACTCCACCTTAGCAGATGTCTCGAGCACTCACCTGCACCATTGTTTGTGCTTATAAATTGAGGAACATCGCTTGTAAAAAGATTGAATGACCCCAAGCTCATAAAAGAAATGGGAATAATGAATTAGGTTGAATTTTTGGAAGGCACGCCAAACCACCCGCAGCCAAGGGTGTTCGAAAATGGCATGGTGAGAACGTGGACTGAACCCGCCACGAGAGGTCTCTCCACAGGTTGGATTGAACATAGGAGGATGCTTGGATGCCAGGGGGGCTCTGGCTATAAATTCCTTGCCTCGAGGTCCTACTCAAAAAATCTGCATAATTAGAGATAGGCTCTTGAGGGCCCCTATTACTATTGCAAGGGCAGAATCTTGGTGGCTCACGTATTGCGGAAATTGTCCTTTTTGAACAAGACTCGTATCTCAGTTAAAATGATAATATTAAGTTTACTTCCAAGGAACTTGTCTGAAATTGTTTTCGTGTTAGTGCCATAATATTACATGAACGAACCTTGTCCCCTCTTGAAAGGCTTAATCAAGGAAGCTGCTTTTTAATGTCACACATAAATGTGATAGGGATAATTAGATAACTAAAGTACGCTTATTGAGGGAAGTGGGTGGGCAAAACCCCTGATGGGTCTGTCTTATGGAAGGGTGGTCCCAGAGAACTAGGAGGCTTCTCACAAGATTTTACCATTATTCAACCTTTGGGTAGTGCGAGTTAGTACCCGATTCATGCCGTTTTAGGGGACCAAAATGGGATTAGGCCCTACAGGCAGAGAGATGGAGTGACGCATCCCTCTCGTTTCTCCTTCTTCTTGAACCAAGTGGGTATGGACTTGCTTTAGATTGGGTAACCCTGTGTAAAGTAGAATGTCCAGAAGACCTTTGACCATTAGGAACTCAAGTTTGAGGTCGATCCTAGTGGGTTCGATCGTGAACATTTCGTTGCAAGGCAGACTCGGGAAGCCCTAGGCAACAAACCCCATGACATTCTATGGGAGAGTTGGGCGGTGACGGTTAGATTCGTTTCTTGATGGACTACCAAAAGATGCTTGGACAGCTAATAGACAGGCACATTACAAAGCCAATGAGCCAATAACTATGATAGGAAAAAATAAATATGCTCCCTCTCCAAACCACGAGTGTCCCCATGATCACAACTACGAAATTTGAAAAACATCACACAAAAAAGACTAGTAGACATTGAAAAGATAAAAAACCCAACTAATGCTTGGGGTATAAAGTAAGTGACCAAAGTAAAGATAGCATTGAAATAGTTTAAAACAAGTGCAAATTGGCAACCCCCTTACTCACTCTCCCCATTAAAGTGCATAACACAGTTTCATCCATGGCATGTAGTATACCAACTAGGAAGCGTTCTAGAGTCACTAAGCAACAATAATGTTTCTAGGCAATAAAATGCCGCACTACTTTCCTATTAGAAATATTTCTTCTAAAATAGCATCACTCATTGATTAGTACAATGCCTATCAAAGAATCCTCCATACATGGCAAGCTAATACTAGAATACTAGATAGAACTCCTATGGTTTAATTGTTAACCCTCTATATTCTACTAGAACAACCAGTCTCAATGGTTCCTAACTCCCAATTGTCCTGAGTGTTTTTTTTGTTATTTCTATCTTTTAGTTTCTTTTTCTTCTTTCAAAGTCAAAAGAGTATATATATATATTTATTCTCCTTCCCAAAATGTCCCACCCAAAGAGATACAAGGCATCAAACACAACACACCCATCAAGGAAATCCCTATAGCCTACTAGGACCTCAGAAGCGATGGTTATCTTCTTTTGGTTGTTTTTGTTTCTTTTTCTTTCAACCCTTTAGTCTTTAGGGTGTTTTTTTTTCTTTCTTTGAAAGAATAAATATATAGAATCTTTTGAACTTGAGTTATTTTAATTTAGTTTAAGTCTTTGTTCATCATAAAGGAAATAACTAGAAGACTAGGGATTCATCACTAAATTGAACTTTCAAAAACTTCAGCTTAATAGCTTCGCTCAAGGAATCAAATCTAGCACATAATATTAGTCATTCTGCCTAGGCAAATGATAGACCAAGATACCCACTTGTGCAATATATTGCATCGATGCTACTACTAGTCAAAATTTTGTGGAGAGGATCTTGTTGCCTAGCTATCCAACATCGTTGAAAGGAGCGATAAAGAAAAAGGAAAAACTCTATTAGATTCCTAATTAGTCACCATATACAATGAAATTCACTAAGTCATGCACACACATCACCCCCTTAGATCACTTCTTAGTGCTAATATCACATTCCATAAGGTATTGTTAGTTTGGTGTCTTTCCATGAGTTATCTCTTTCAAAATGTTAAATCATTCCAACCAATTAGGATGTAGTTTTTTTTTTCTTTTCAAAAGAGCATGGATATTGTTAGGTGAAGTAACAAAACAACCTGTTCATAAAGGTGATATTGCAACTCCAAAGTATAGCTAAAATTGCACATAGTGGCTTTAAATTATAACAATGATCAAATCTACACAAAACTTAAACAATTAGCCACTAAACCATTAATGGGTTAGAGCAACAAAGAGTGAAACTCCCTTAGAAAACTGGCCACCTAGCCAAACTGCCTTGTCATGAACCCATAGCACTGAAGGAATATCCCAACCATGTGTGCAACTAACTACTTAACTACGTGAGTACTAACTAAACTAAAGTGCAAGAAAACCTAAAATGAAAAAAATGTAAATAAGTCTTGTTGTTTTGTTTTGTTTTTTCTTTTGAAAGGTTTGTGGCTTTATTTTTTTGTTATTGCTTTTTGTTTTTTTAAAGAAATAAAGTAGATAAACACAAAAGAATGTAAGAAAAAAAAAAGATCTAAACTTAAATCTTCACATGCTCTATGATTATCTAAAACAAATAATAAACCTAACCCAAAATCATCAACACTATAAAAATCAAATCTATCAACTAAATTACTAGATATAGGATGCTCCTAAATGGCCTCCAATATAGGCACATCAAAGGTCATAGATCCATTGTTAGGTGTATCACTACTAGAATTCTCCATCATCTCATGAAGCGGAGCATCAGCTGCATCATCAATATAAGGCATAGGTTCCATAGGTAAACATCCCAAAGAGTAGCTGGCTCTATCACATCCATGTACTAACAAATGTGGTCTCAATAAGGACAACTATAATCTAATTGGAGGTCTAAATATGATGGAGTCAGACGGTAGATAGTAGCTTCATATCTGGCAAACTTCTGCTACTCTCTATCCATCTCGTACTGACGAATACCATGCTCACATGGGTAAAAACACTAGCATAACCATGATGCTAATAAGTGTAGTTGATAGCTTCCTACATGGCAGTGGTACCAAAGCATCAAAAATACATTTGAAAACTGCCAACACAATAATTGAGCTTGTACATAAAGATGTCTCTGACATGGTCGACAACTAAACTAGGGGTGATACTGTAAATAAAAGATAGTCACAAAATGTATACCACAACATATCTCACCCCCTGGAGCATACAAAAACCTATCATGCATTTGAAATTGAGGAATATCATAAGGTCCCACATGTATAGGATTAGAAGTATCAGCATCGAGGCGAGGTCTAAGGGTATCCATCCACAGAAACTCCATACCTACATCCACAGAAACCTTTTCCAATTAAGTCACAAAAGGTTTCAAGCAAATGTTGAAATGTGTGGATTTGAGCATGGCTATGGTGGCTTGAAGGTATAGAGTGAACTCACGAAGACATAGACATTAAGATTCACTATCACACAAGTGAGTTAGGTTCTAAGATTGAGACTTGGACTCATAAACATAGTCTTGTATGGTTGGAAAATGACTAACACTTAACTGAAAGGATAAAAGTACCATCATATTTCATTGAAAATGAGAGGCAAGTAAAATGCTTTATAGCTTGAGGATAGGTGGTATTTTCCTGCTTTGTGCATATGGGATTTTGGATGGCTTGCACATCCTTTACCTAGACTGCTTCTCAAAGAGGCTATACTAGGTGTGATTGCCTAAATCTTAACACCCCTCCTCAATCACAACCAGAAGGGTACACAGTGTGTAGAGACTTTAGTGGGTCACCACCTGTAAAGTGTGGGCACACCACAAACATGGTAAACACCAAAGGCTGACATAGAAAAAGCTAAGTCTGGGTACCAAACACATGATGGACATTGAGAGGCTGTAATAGGTGCCTCACAAAGTGTATAGAGATTGTAGTACTAGATTACATGAGGAGTTTACAAAGCTTATGATAGAAGCATTAGGGCAAGGTTATACAAGGCTTTAAAAAAGTCTATCAGAAAATTGAGAATAGAAGGACTAGTGAGGCTTGTCCTTCTGCTCCTGATGGTCTTCTTCTTCTTCTTCTCCTTCCTTTGCTCCATGATCTTCTTCTTCTTTTATAGTTGCAAGGTAGGACTTTTGAGACCTCTTTCTAGCATGTCAAAACTTCTCAGTGTGTCCAGTCCTTTTGCAAAAGTCACAAAATACCTGGTCCTTTCTTCCTTTGTTCATGTTGCTGACATACAACATTTGTTCATATTTAGAAGTACTTGATTCTTCTTTATTTTTAATCTTCTTTTCTTCTTCCAATAGAGAGGCCTTAATGTCAATCAGTTTAGAATTTGGGATGTTGATTAAGGTGATTGAAACATTATCATAATTAGAAGGCAAAATTTTTAGTAAAACACTAATACAAATATCTTCATCCATTTTGAGATTTATCCCTGCAAGCTAGGTTAGGAGACTTTCCATGTAGTTCAGATGAGATGTCAGAGATGTATTAGGCTTCATATCAAGTTGAAATAATTCAATTATTAAACCATACTTTGAGGATTTGGACTATGCACCAAACAAGGTATCTAATCTATCCCAAGTTTCATGGGACGTGTCACATGCATCTACATGATGGATGTAGCTACCATCCAACTCCAATTTGATGATGGCCTATGCTTTGTCATCATTCTTCTGCCAAGTAGCTGCAAGAGTCACACCCCGGGGCTTCTTTTCTTGTCCATTGGTAATGGCCTCTAGGCCCTTCTTCATCTCAGGATGAGTTTGATGAAGGCTTGCCAGGTGTGAAACTCGACTCCATTGAATTGACATGTTGGTGAATCTTTGCACATGCTAGATGGTTGGAACAGTAATAAATCAACACAAATTCTCAAATTTTGAGCAACAGAAAATTTGATTGTGTCAGCAGACACAAGTGCTAAGAGCACTAGATTAGTGTCAATGAACATTGTGTTTGTGTCTTCTTCCTTGAGTCTTCCAAATCTTCAACCTCCCTTCAAGATCTTCTAAAATTGAATCTTCCCCTCTTTGATTTGATGCTGGGAAATTCAGATTTGAGTGGAAGGAACTTCAAAGTAATGAAGCTAGTGGGAAGTTGAAGTGAAAAAATATTTGAGAAAAGTTGGCTATGGCAGATTAGGGTTTTTAGGACAGGGGTCTGATCTTTTGCTTACTGCTACAACTTATAGAGATGGCCATTTGGGAAACCCTATGAGTGGGAGAGGGCTTGGGTATGGTTCTTCAATTTCCCTATGGTAGATGTCAGGATCACAACTTGCATGTAGTGTGCCAGTAGTACGAACATCAACCTGCACAAACATGGCAACGATGGAAAATTTTTGCAATGCTGGAGGTATAGTCCACCAATTCAACAATTGAAGTGCCAGAGAAAAGATTTGGAAGTAGGAGAAAAATTCTCAAGAAGGAAGCTTAGTGAGATATGGCCTAGTTTGAGAGATATAAAAGCTCCAAGCAGGGTAGGTATAGGTTGGTTATGGCTTCCAAGAAGGACAAGTGGAGATAGAGGTGGAAGATGACACCTTTAGCTGGACTTGATTTGAGCATGAGACCTTCAGTGGACTTGAGCCGAGCAATGATGAAGAGGAGTTGGAAGAGAAGAGAAGGAAGTCAAGTGGAGATAGAGGTGGAAGATGAGACCTTCAGCTGGACTTGAGCTGAGCAATAATGAAGAGGAGCTAGAAGAGAAGAGAAGGAAGCTGATCCATGCTCACCATGGATTTGATACCATGTTGAAATGCATGGATTTGGGCATGGCTATGGTGGCTTGAAGGTATAGAGTAAACTCATAAAGACATAGATATTAAGATTGGTTGTCACACAAGTGAATTAGGTTCCAAGATTGAGACTTGGACTCATAACCATAGTCTTGTGTGGTCGGACAATGACTCACAGGCACTTAATTGAAAGGACAAAAGTACCATCATATTCCATTGAAAATGAGAGGCAAGTACAATGCTTTATATCTTGAGGATAGATGGCATTATCCTGCTTTGTGCATATGGAATTCTGGATGGCTTGCACATCCTTTACCTATACTGCTTCTCAAAGAGACTATACTAGGTGTGATTACTGAAATCTTAATAGAAAATACCATTAACATGAAAGGGTTCATGTACTACCTCTAAGTCTTGAATATCCCCACTAAACCATCATCATGAATCTCTTTAACTTGAAATAGACCTAACCATCGAATACAAAGTTTCCTCGGAAATTTATAGTAATGACTATCATACAATATAACTAAATCATTCTTCTAAAAGTCTTTAAGCTTCAAGCATCTATCATGCCAGGATTTCCATAGTTTATAACGTACTTCTATACATTGTAAAGCAAACATATGATCCTGCCAAGCTTAACTAACTTACACAAGTGATTAGTAAGAGATTCTTACTCTCTAAGATGATTAGATAATGCAACACACAAAGTAGGAACTTCCCATTCAATAGGAAATACATCTTCATTCCTATAAACCAAACTAAAAGGTGTGTTATCAGTGGTAAACATTTTTAAGATTTAGTACAAGTCTACAGCTTAAAACCTACAGATACACATTACAGCTACTTAACCAGCCACCAATACATTCACATTCTGGCCACAGACAGCAAGACAGGCCAGGGCAGGAAGGAAAGGCAAGCAACAAAGGGAAAGAGGGAGGAAGGAAAAGAAAGAAAGAAAGAAAAGAAAAAAAAAAAAGAAAGAAAGAAAGAAAAAAAAAAAAAAAAAAAAAAAAAAAAAAAAAAAAAAAAAAAAAAAAAAAAAAAAAAAAAAAAAAAAAAAAAAAAAAAAAAAAAGTTTCCGGAATGGAATGGAATGGAATGGAATGGAATGGAATGGAATTTTAGTTTTTTTTCTTAAAAATCCT
>NW_028230154.1:0-21927 GCF_053477565.2 Lygodium microphyllum | reverse complement strand
ATAAAGCTTTTGCATCATGGATACACCAAAAGGGTCAATATAATTGAGACCTCCCACCCTTATATAGATACAAATTAGGTTTAGGACTAAGTCACCTCTCTACAACAATGTACCATTTTCGGGTTAGGGTTTGTGCCCCACTTTTGCATTTTAGGGTTTGCATTCCTTTTGTGTTTTAGGGTTTCCACCACTATGAACTAAGGTTTGCATCCTTTGTTGGGCATCGCACCAACTTTGTTGAATCTAGGCTAGTCAATCCTCATAGCATGTTTATACCTTAGTCTAAATGGACTAAGCATATGCTAATCTAATCACAAATATATGTGTGCAACCCATGCAACAATTACAGGTGCAACAAATATAATTGCGGGTATAAATACAATGTGTACAGGAGTGAGGTCGGCTCTCACAAAATAATACATGCATGATAATTTGGTGTCCATGAGTACAAAAATAACACACGTGCCCAAAATAATATAATGAAGCTCCACAAAATTATAATCCTTTCAAAAAATAGTAGCTGGCACTTGCACTTTGACTTTGGTTTGATCTTCTTTAAGTTTAACCTTCACAAAATATTATTAACATTTTTAGTGCCTCTAATCACACTTTTGTGAAAGCACCTTATTGTCTTATAGTTTGGGTTAGTGATTAACATGGGTGGCTAACCACATTGGCCTTTACCCCAACAACCTTCACTTAAATGCCAATGTGCCTTTAAGGGGACAAAAGAATAAGAGAATGTATGAGGTAAATATATCTTGAGTTATCCTCACTAGATGCCCATCAACTTCCTTCAATGTGTAAAAATTTTGAAGGATAGACTCTTGGTGAGAAAGTTTGCAGAGTTATCATTAGTATGAACTTTGACAAGCCCAACTTGCTTCTCCTCAAGCACCTAATGAATGAGGTGATACCTCACTTCTATGTGCTTGGTTTTCACATGAAACACATGATTCTTTGCTAACAAGATGGCACTTTGACTATCACTGTGAAATAATGGCATGTCTTCATTGAGGTCCAATTCTTCCACTAGAGGAGTAAGATAGATGGCTTCTTTGCATGCCTTTTTGGGGCTGCAATATACTTAGCTTCAATGGTAGATAATGCCATGCATTTCTGCAAGTGAGACATCCATAAGATTGCACCATCATGCAAGGTTAAAACATATCATGTGATTGACTGAATGTTGTTAACACTTCCTACATAGTCTATATCTGTGTATCCAAGTACATCACTACTACTTCTTCCAAAACATATACATGTACCTCATGTACCACTTAAATATCTCAAAATAACTTTTACTACTTCCCAGTGCTTCTTGATAGGATTTGACATGTACTTACTCACTACTCCCACTACAAATGCAATGTTGAAGCGAGTGACAATCATATCATATATGAGATTGCCCACACATGATGAATATGGAACCTTGGCCATTTTAGCCTTCTCCTCATTAGGTTTGGAACAATCATTAGCACCGAGTGTCACATATGTAGGCAATGGAGTATAATTTCCTTCTGCCCCTCCATATTGATTTATTACAACACTTTGCTAATATGATCCTTTTAGCATAGATAGAGCCATACCTTTGTCTTATATCCAATTATGCAATCAAGCTGCCATCTTTTGCCTTTCTAGTATATAAGTAGTGGACTGCCTCAATTTTCTTTGTATTGAAAAGCAAATACTACACGATAAGTAGATGAGAAGACACTATGCACAATGTATGAGTATATGAGAGAGAGAGAGAGAGAGAGAGAGAGAGAGAGAGAGAGAGAGAGAGAGAGAGAGAGAGAGAGAGAGAGAGAGAGAGAGAGAGAGAGAGAGAGAGAGAGAGAGAGAGAGAGAGAGAGAGAGAGAGAGAGAGAGAGAGAGAGAGAGAGAGAGAGAGAGAGAGAGAGAGAGAGAGAGAGAGAGAGAGAGAGAGAGAGAGAGAGAATGGAAAGTAAAGTGAATTGCAGTTTTTGATTTCTTTGTTGCTAGTAGCATATATACATGGTACATTAAATGTGGTAGGTGAGCTCCTATCCTAAATATCTAGGATATTTACAATGAGAACAACCATGGGATCCTTTTTTCCACATGTTTGCATATCCTTATCTTATCCATAATTTATCCTAACATCCCCCCTCGAAATTATTCCATAGAAACTCTAACAAAATACAACTAGATACAATTGGGAAAAAGAAGAACCATTGAAGTTTATGATTTACATCCATCTATGATATCATGCCCCCCCTCTCTTGAGCATGCAAAGGATTTGCATTACAATTTTGTGCTTTAACAGTGGAGTTGATTTGGTGAGAAAATCAATAGCATTGCCACATGAGGGTACATAATCAAGGGTGATGTGAGAATTCTCTACTAACTCTCTTACAAAATGATATCTCATATCAATATGGTGGAGTCTAAGACTTAATTTGGGGCCTTGAACCATAGAGATACATGCTTTGTTGTTGGTGAATATGGGGATTTGCTGAGGTTGGTATCCAAAATTGATGTCATCCAAGGGTTTCTTAATGTAGATAACTTCATGAGCTACTATGTTGCATGCCACATATTTAGCTTTCGTTAGTAGAGAATGCTATATGGAGTGTTGCTACTTAGTGTTCCAAGAGATAGGACCACCTGCTAGAGTAATAATGAGACTTGTGAGAGATCTTCTAGTAGCAAGGTATCCACCCCAATCTACATTTGAATAGGCCTTTTAAAGAAAGTCATTGTTGTATTTAGAAAAACATAGCCCCACATGAGATGCGGCCTTGAGGTATCTCAAAACTCTTTTCAGCTACTTGCAATGCTCATACGGGGGTTGATGCATAGCCTTGGAAAGAATGTGTCCAAAGCATAAGACAAGTCTAGATGGGTGCAAGTGATCAAATACTTAAGAGAGCCAAAAGTTCCATGTAGGGAATAATTTCTATTTCATGGGCTTGCTCATTGGAGAGAGAATGAGGTGAAGATGGATTGAGCTAGAGATTTTGAGCAAGAGGAGTGACCATGGGATTATAATTTTGCATGGAATAGTGGGAGAGAACAGTCATGATGTAGGTATGTTGATGCATTTTAATGGATGTGGTTGATTGTTCAATTTCAATGCCAATACAATAATGCATGGGACCATAATTTGTGATAGCAAATTGGGAGGATATTATAGATTCATCCTTTTACATTTCATAATAAGAGCTAGCTAGGATAGGAATGTCATCAACATAGAGGCCTAGAACATAGGTTCTATGATCTGTATTCAACCTTCTAAAGCCATGGTGTGCTAAGTGAGTATGAATGCAAGTGTACCATTTCTTTGGTTCCTATTTTAAGCCATAGAGAGATTTATGTAAAAGACAAACATGGGTAGGAAATGTGGGATCCACAAAATTAGGAGGATGGGATATATATATTTCTTCATCTAAGTGACCATGCAATAATGTATTTTTGATATTGACATGATGCAGAAGTAATTTGAAATGAGAAACCATGGAAACTAATACCTGTAAGGAAGTCATGGAGAGTACTGGAGAGAATGTACTTCCATAGTGGAGGCCTTGTATCTCTTCAAAACCATGAGCTACCACATGAGCTTTATACTTGTCAATGGTACTATTTGGTTTGATCTTTCAGCTGTTTGCTGATTGCATAGTAGGAAGAGGAACCAATGTCCAAGTGTAGTTTTGAAGAAGAGCATTGTATTCCTCAAACATGGCAACTTGCTAATGAGGAGATTCATGACCTTGAAGTGCTTCAATGATGGAAGAATAGTTTAGTGGTTTATGAATGTTGTCATGAAGTGGATTTCTAGCTTGTCCAATTGCAATATTAGCTTGGACATAGAGGTTATCAAACCTCTTGTAGCATGGAATAGGTAAGGACATGTCTTCATCGTCTTCAGAGTCAGAGGAGCTAAAGAGACTGATGGGCTCGGAGGAGGATATGGGAGATGGAGGTTTGAGGCTAGTGACAATGAGGGCAGTAGGATATGAGTTGCTGGAAGTTGAAGACATGTCACTATCTTTGTTGACCTGTGAAGATTGGTGATAGAGTTAGAGGTTTCTTTTCTTTTTTGATTTCCTGCTCTTTTTCAATGGAGCTACTTAGAAGTGGAAGAGGACAAAGGAGATTATTGGGGAGCTAAAGATAGTGAGGATAGAGTGGATAAGTCTGTGACGACTATGTGTTGAGTATGACTTATTGATATATCTGAAGTTTGAGCACCATTGGGTAGCTAAAATGGAGGGAAGTTTGAAGTTATAGTTAATGAGCTAGTTTGGTAGGGATTTATGGAAGGATTGGTGGATGGGAGGTGGAAGGAGTGTTGGGGCAGTAGGAGTGCTACATGCTATTATTTGGCCTGTTGTTGTGAAGGTCTGGGTGCCATTTGCTACATTGTGTGGTGCTAATTTGAGCCTTAAATAACTTGCATTGGATTGTGTATTGGACTTGCTTCAGGTAGGGAGTAATGAGGAATATTGTGAAGAATGAAGGAGGAGAAGATGGCAATGAATTTTTCATGGAGATATGGTTGCCTTACAGGTCATGAACTGGAGAAAGAAGCCAATATAATTTGGCAATTAGTGATTGAATGTTGAGTGTTGAAATGACCTATTTTTTGGCCGATTTTTGTTGTTTTTGAGAGCTGAATGGTTGATTTTATGAGATGATTGATTGGTTTGAAAGTGGTTTGAGAGTGTTTTGGATAGGTTGGAATGGTTTTATTAAGCTCATGATGTTTATTAGTAGAGATGTGAAGTTCTGTTGATGTTCTGATATGTTCTGTTTGGTCCTGATAGCTTCTGTTGAGATTCTGTTTTGTTCTGTTTTCTCTCTGTATGGAAGGATGGAGTATTGATTGATAGGGTTTGAGATTGTTTGAAAGCTTATTGAGTGATTTTTGATGGTTTGGAATGGTTTTGGTATGAGTTATGTGGTTCTGATGCTTTCTGTTGACCCTCTGTAACTCTCTGTTGAGCTTCTGTTGAGCTTCTGTGAGCCTCTGTAGACCTTCTGTATGCTTCTGTATGTGTTCTGTTGGATGAGAGTGTAGCTTGGGAAAGTTTTCTAGTCTTGGAAAGAGGTGAATACAAGTGCAAAAGAGCTAAAATAAGTCAAAGAAGTAGTTGCTGAAGACTCAAGTAAAGATTGGAGTGAAGTGACAGTGGTGAGCTATGAAGAGTCACTGTAGTGGCTCTGGTGCCTCTTCATATCAGACATACCTCTTGGGAGGTGCATCCACGACCTAAGAAGGATTATTGTGGGTGATTATTGAGTGATTGTAGTGAGGATATGATGTACTATTGATGGAGAGAGAGAGAGAGTCAGAGATAGTCAAATCTATGAAAATAGTGTGATTGTATATGAGAGATTGAGAGAGAGAACTATGAAGACATTGAAGATGAATACTATGTGATTGATTTCCATTCAAAGATGGTGTATTCCTTTGTGTTCTTTGTTCTATTGATGGATTTTGTGAAGATGTTGAAGATTATGGTTGATTCTATCAAATCCGTGGGAGATATCTACTATGATGCTGCGTAAAGAATTGCTGTTTTCTTTGTCTTGTTGATCAAAAGAATGAAATAAAAGCTTGTTGATGTTACAAGATAGATTTTCTTGCAAGAGAATTACATTTTCCTTGGTGTTCCTCTTGGGGCTCCATTGAATTAGGTATATTTAATTTGAGGGTTTAGTAGGGTGTCCCATGTGGCAAGTGGGTTGGAGGTTCTATGAGGCAAGTGGGTGGATAAGAGGCGAGACTCAACATTGTAGGTGTAAGTAGGAGGGGAGGAACTTGAAGATGTGAGGTTGACCTTAGATGTGTGAGTGGCAAGGGATGAACTTGAAGTTGTGGACTTGGCATTAAATGTATGTATGGCAAGGGATGAAGTTGAAGATGTGGTTGCAAAGGGTGCTATTGGATAGAGAGTAAGAGATTGAGAGTTTGTGGTGGGTGAAAAGGCAAAAAAAATAAAGACTTTCTGCTATGGGTCATAAAATATGTAGGCTTTGTGACCATAAGGCTCACCATATCTAGTGAAGATAAGCTATGTGGCTCTTGGTGAGAATTTTGATTTGTACTCCATGTTGACTAGAAAGGTAGTGCATCCAAATATCTTTATATATAATAAGTTAAGAGGATGGAAATAAACCATAATCCATAGGGAGTGTGATTATGAAGAGAGGTAGAATCAACCTATTTTGAAGATATGTTGCTAGAGCGATTACTTTTTCCCAATATTCTTTTTCAAGACGTGCTACTGATAGCATAGCTCTTGTAGTATTTAGTAAAGTGCGGTTCTTATGTTTAGCAACTCCATTGTTTTGTGGATTCTATGGCATGGTAAGCTCATGGTGATTCCCAAAAGCTTTGTGGTAGTCTAACTCATTGGATGTGTACTCTCCATTATCTATTTGGAGAGCCTTGATTCATAACTTGTGCTTTTTCTCCATTGCTTCTTTGTATTCTTGGAACTTTGAAAATAAATGTAACTTCCTTGTAAGAAAATATACAGTAGTATATCTAGAGTATCATCAATGAGTACCATGAAATATTTTTCTTCAGCGAGGATTGATGGAACCACAAATGTCACAATGTACTAATTGAAGGGGTTGAGTTATAATTGAAATTGAATGAGATTTAGAGTAGGGAAGATGTGTGGATTTGTTGAGTCTAGCACATGCTTGACAAAATGGAAGTCAATAGAGAGAAGGTGGGATACCCAAGTCAAGTTTCTTGTGGGTAAGTTGTTGGAGAATGTGTTGAGAGCCACGACCAAGTTGAAAGTGCCATAGAAGAGAATCTTGTGGTAAACTAGAGAGTGAGGTGAAATTAGCAGAAACATTGATAGGAGGTTTAAGAATTGAGTAACTAAGTGTATACAACCTACCTAATTTTGGAAAGCGAGTTTAAGAGAAGGTGAAAGTACCTACAAGATTTGATGAAGTGATCAGTGAGAGAAGCTTGAGAAGTGAGCTCACTGATTCTTAAAAGTTTTTTCTTAAGATTTGAAACACATTATACTTTGTGTACCTTGATTATGTGGTTAGATGGAAGCTCCACTTGAATGGTATTATAGCCTTGAGCTTGCTAGATGCTATTGTTCCCCATGGCTACACTAAGTGGAGTAGACATCTCTTTGAAATCGACCAACCATTCTTTGTGAAAAGTCATATGATGAGTAGCTATGGAGTCCAAGAACTAGGTGTATTCTTATTTGGAGTCTTGATGAGGCATGTAGATGCCTAGAAGGACTCATTTGGATACAATTAGATGCATATTGAGGTATGTGAAGTCCACTTTGCCATATGTATACTTTTATGAGGCAAGTAAGGATATATAGGTGTTTGGATACACAGATGTAGATTGGATTGGTAGCATGATTGACTAAAGATCTATTAGTGGATTCATGTTTTTGTTTGGTAGTGCAATAGTTACTCTAAGCATTAGCCAAGGGCTCTAAGTTCCACCACTTCTAGGATTTAGCCATTGCACATGCACGAAAGCCTATGAGCACTTCAAAGATACCCCCTTCATCACTATCATCTGATTATACATTTGATCTAGCTCCAACCATATCTCTCAAGCCACGATCAAGTGCTCAATGTGAGAAATGATGGCTATAGTGCAAGAAAGAAAGAGGAAAGAAGAGACGTGGACATTCAATTTTTCCCAATGTGCATGTACCTTCATCAATGGCATTCTCATTTGCAGAAAGCATGAGATATCATGGGCTAGAGAAAATTGAGGAGTAAAAATTTTAGAGAATATCTCGTCCAGTGTAAAGACTACCCTGAAGAGGATGCCTTTTGGATTGACCATGAGTCACTATGTAACCAATATCCCCAGTTTCATTCGAGATGAGGACATATCGATTCCTCTAAGGGGGAGAGGATGTGATATCTCGGCTTTGATTTAAAATCTTTTCGACTTCTCGCAAAATGGACTTGAAGAACTCTAAAATCATTAAATAGAGAAGATCTTGAGCAAAAAAAAACCCGAGGATCGAAACCCGATATTTTTTTCAGATTGACAAGGACTATAGCCACCCATTGCGGAAGTTACCATGTGAATGAGAGTTATGAGCCATATTAGTCATTAATGTTAGTGTCTATAGTATGGATGGCCCAAAAATACTAGATTTTTGGACAAAAACTAGTATATTTTTGATACGTTGAATATTATTTATTGTAAATATCATAAAAAGCTATGGAAACCTCTAGAACAGGGTGTCATGTAAAAAAAAAGTGGTTTTTAAAGCCAGTTTTGGTGATTTAATACAAAAAGAAAGATTGGCAAAATTGCACGCATTGCAATCACAATTTATAGGCAGCAAACAGCACTCCGAACAGGGAGAAGAAGAAGGAGTGATCTGGAAGATTTCTAATCAAGTATCTTGCGGTTTTACGCCCCTTTCAAAGCCAACGGAACCATCAAATTTGCGATTTGAGCATCATATTGCATCTTGGAAGCTTCAGATTGCTAATTTTTCCAAGATCCTCTCCATAAAGAGCTCTTTTTCTTAGCCACAATCCTTCTTCTCTAATTTAACTATAAATAAGAGGCATGGGGAGAAGTTGAGAGAGGTCTGAACAAGAGGGGAGAGGCCCTTTTCAGGAGTGTAGAGCAAGAGGGAGGAAAAGAGGGGGAGCTAGAAGGATACCCCCCCTCTCCCCTCGAGAGGCTATGAGAGGGAGCTAGAGAGGGGAGAATTAGAAAGAGAGAGAGAGGGAAGAAGATCTCGAGAGGCTGCAAGAGAGGCAATTAGAGAGGCAGTTAGAGGAAACGAATTAACTCAACCTCCCCTTAACTCGGCAAGTGTCTCTCAGTTTCTCTCATGCTCTCCCATGCCGAATTCATTCCACCTTCTCTATCTCTTGAACCCGCTCGTGAACGATAGCTCAAAAGCAACGAGACGGCAAGTGTTGAGATATCTGCAATCATACCCACTGTGGCCTCTTTGTATGAGGCACTTTTGGGCTTAGGACATGCAAGTAGACTGAATACCATATGCATAGAAAGGGAAACTGCTACCCATCCAACAACTATAAAGCATTGTACTTGACTACCACTTTTTGACATATGATGAATGCAATATCATGATGCTTTCCCATTTCAGTTAGTGTCTTAGTCATTGTCTATCTTATACACAAGATTGTGTTTCTGAGTCCGAGTCTCAATCTTGGAGCCTAATTCACTTGTGTAACAATTCGAGTCTTGTCTATGTCATCATGAGATTGATCTTCATCTTCGATCCACTATAGCCACTACCATGCTCTGGATTCCATGTCTTTTCACATGGTATCAGAGCCCAATCGGGCATGGCTCAGCTTGGCTTAGCTCTTCTTTGCTCTCTCAGTCCCTTTGTAGCTCATCAGCCCAAGCTCAAGTTGAGTATCTAACTTCATCTCCTCACTTGAACCATACTCTCTCTACCTGGTAGCCATAGCCAGCCTGCACCCACTTGTCTTGGAGATTCTCGATCTCCTTCTACAGGCTATATTTCCTCATGATTTCTTCTACAAAAATTTTCCCTAACCTAGGACACCTGTGCCTATTACCATAGATCCCAACATTGGTGTGCCTTGAGCCTAACATTGTGCAATTTGTCAGTTGCTGCCATCTTAGAAATGCAGTCTGGTCGTACAATTTGTGGAACCCGTGGCCCGCTTGTGGTATGCCTTACCCTGTGTCTATAGGGCATTTGAAGCTCCTAATAAAAGCTCTCTTGCCACTAAGTATTGCCCTGAATTGATGTGTCGATCGTCTACACGAGCTAGTTTATCAGTCGGGTCGTCAGACCCTAGTCGTAGAGACTCCATAGCCACAATATCAAAGCTTCATCTTTCCTTCAGATTCTCTCTCCTTCCAACCAAGCCAAAGCATAATCACCCTGGCACTGAAGTTTCCAGCAAATCCACACGTCAAGGAGGGGAAGTTCTTGGATATCCTTTGAAGTTTTTGGCAAATTTGAAGGCTCAAGAAACAACATCAACACCATAGCCATTAACATTCAAGCTTCATTTCAAGTCTTTGCTACTGAGAATTGCTCAGTCTTCAGCAAACACAACCTCATTTCAACAAGTATTCAAATGATTTACTAGCAAGGAAGGGACTCAAGTCTAAGGATAAGACAAGCATCAAGAATCATCACTGTCACAAAAAAGGCTAAGTGTGGGTACCACAAACATGATGGACATCCAAAGGCTGTAACAGGGGCCTCACAAAGTGTACAAAGGCTGTAGTACAAGGCTACATGAGGAGTTTACAAGCTTATGTTAGAAGTGTTAGGGCTAGGCATTACAATGCTAAAAAAGTCTAGTAAAATATTGGGTCAAGGATTGGTAGGCCCTTGCAGTTTTTAGCATTTCTTTTGGCATAGATCTTCAATTTATTGTAGGTCTTCTTGTCGATGTAGTCTAGCTTGTTTTTTTTGATCCTATACTTGTTCTTCACTTTGATCTTTTGGTCCTTTCCTTTATGGTCCTCCTTGTATTCTTCTTTATTGAATTTTCTTGCATTTGTCTTCATGTTCTTGTTCCCCTCAAGCAAAGGTATCATCTTTGAGGCAGTGGAAAT
The DNA here is from genome assembly GCF_053477565.2 of Lygodium microphyllum. Classification (NCBI taxonomy): domain Eukaryota; kingdom Viridiplantae; phylum Streptophyta; class Polypodiopsida; order Schizaeales; family Lygodiaceae; genus Lygodium; species Lygodium microphyllum. The sequence goes on along the minus strand of NW_028230154.1, from coordinate 11,354 downwards.
GTCTTCAAAATCTTGCACTTTCTCCAAGATAGCAGGGAGTTCTACAAATGGAGATATTGATGGCATTTGGATATAGGCAACTCCATGTCTTCCTGCAAGTAGAATAAGCACATCTTCTATGTGGTATAAGTAAGTAGAAATGATTGCACTACTCTTTATGAATGGCATCTTCATGAAATCCTTCATGTTTGTTAGTCTCATTATTGAGAATCAGCCTCAAATCTCTGATTTTGTAGCAACTTTGCAGGTGTTGCTCTCACTAAAGCCTCTACACACTTTGTACATTTTGGTTGTGATTGAGGAGGGGTGTTGAGATATTTGCAATCACACCCATTGTGGCCTCTTTGTATGAGGCAGTTCTAGGCTTAGGACATGTAGGCAGATTGAATCCCATATGCATAGAAAGGGAAACTGCTACCCATCCAACAACTGTAAAGCATTGTACTTGACTACCACTTTTTGACATATGATGAATGCAATATCATGATGCTTTCCCATTTCATTTAGTGCCTTGGTCATTGTTAGTCTTATACACAAGATTGTGTTTATGAGTCCAAGTCTCAATCTTGGAACCTAATTCACTTGTGTAATAGTTCAAGTTTTTTCTATGTCATCATGAGCTTAATCTTCATCTTCGATCCACCATAGCCACTGCCATGCTCTAGATCCCGCATATTTTCACAGAAAGACCATGAAATCCACCACAATCGGTCAAAGAACATGTATTTCTAGAGATAGGGGAATGCCCGAGGTGGAAGGTGAGAGTAAAGCTTGCCTTCATATGCAATTCAAGCAACTTTTCATGAGATACACTTTGTTAGATATAGTTTCTTTGTCATAGGCATCACATAGCCTTTTTCACAAGTCATGCATAGTAATCTCACTCAAAACTATAAAATACAGAGATTCTTGTAAGTGCAACCTACTAGTGGATTTGGCCAATGTATCAAGCTCTAAAACAATCATCTTTAAATATGTTTTCTAGCTTTCCATGTATCTCTCCTATGGGCCTTAACTGCTTCTTTTGAATAAGAACAACTTGCATCTGCTTCTTCCACAAATTGAAGTTAATATAATCAAACTTGATGTAAAATAGCTTTTTCTCATTGCAAATAATGAATCTGTTTGTGCAAAGCTATTATTAACTATCAAGTGATAGTAACTGGAAAATTAAGAAATGACACTACAAAGTTGGCACACTTTCTGCAACATTGCTTAGTATAGTCAATAGACTTGAGACAAGATAGAAGATGAACATCACTGTATATAGTTAAAACATGGCATTACAACATCAATGTTTTCTCACAAATATAGCAACATAACAACATCCAACTATTTAAAAGTACATCAAAAGAATACATTTCTAGAAACTATTATAATACGTCAAAGAAGGGTGTTTTCTCTTATTCATGAGTAAATGTGTATTGATAGTATTACAATCTACATAAAGAATTGCTATAATATATACATCAAAGTCTTTACCCTTGTAACTCTTGTTGTTGTATATAGTAGCACTGAATAACAACCTCCAAAATTCTATAATTTGTATTCTACAACTGTCTAGACCTAAAACGGGCCTGACACTGCTGGGTATAGGCACTAGTCGGGCCTCTCTTATACTCACAAGACAACCCCACATGGCCTCACGGCCAGGAGCCTCTAAAGGACACATTGACCTAATTGCTAATGTAGATATCATGTTTGTAGTAGAACGTAGTCCAACAATTGCCCTTCCCTATTCCTTAGAGGGAGATCCCATATATCTTTGTATAATATACCACATAACACAAACATAGGAGGCAACCCCTTGGCTGAATGCCACGGCCACACTATAGCTCTTCTACACCTTGGGGATTGGCCCCTCGATGCATTGCTCTGATATAAAGAACATACAAACAATCTCCGCTCTTATATATTTTGAACGATTCAGTAGATTTGATATTTCCTTACTAAGCTTGCCCCAAGAAATCGTTCATCTACCCTATAGCTCGGGTTTCCTTACACACTCCATGTAGCTCAATGTTTGGAAAACAATCGCAATGCGTTCAGGTTTGATACCATGTTATGCTCAATGCAAGTGTGGATGACAATTGTGCTCAAGCATTTTATCATTAGAAACCAACTAGGTGAAGTGCAAAAAACAACCCTTTAATGATTTCCAACTAATCGTACATGTGGCATTGATAGAAACTAGCACCGAATTTCTTCCTGCTACTAGTAGTCTCCTTAACTCAAATGATAGTCCATCCTATATGTTATGCATAGACAAATAGATCGAGATTTGAATCATTTTCAGTAACTAACCACTTTCACAAACCCTCTTCCCCCTACAGTTTAGGTTTTGCATTCGTTCGGTAGGTGTAATGTTTATTTTTATTAGTTTTTTCATGTAAAAATCAATAAAAACATACTCTAACATAGATATTAGGCTTGACTAAGACTTAATCCTCATGCTCTAGCCTTGTTATGCATTCACAAATATAAAATGTATTTCTTTCTAAATTTTAAGGTGCAAAAACTAAAATTTCTCTTATATTTTCTATTTTTCCCATTTATTTATTCATAAAAATGTGATATTTTATGATTTAGGTGTTTGATTGATCATATTGACTGAACACTGGTTTTTATCAGGTTTGTTTCCCATATGAATTCCATTTTCCAACCAGAAACGGAATAAATTCTCATTTTCCTTCATTTATGACATATTTCGGGTTTTAAATGATTAATTTCGACTATGTATGACTATGGGTTCTACATTTTAACATGTATAACCCTCAAACATACTTCAAACATGATTCATACAAATTTTTTTTCCATGCACACATCATTAAAGTCATCAAACATCAAAACAATGAGATTTTCTTTGTAAAAATTGAGCATACCGCTTATTTGCGTGTTGCGTGTCTTATGAAATGGTTTCGAGTAGCCAACAGACTTCTCATTAGTTCTCTGAAAGTGCTAGACATTGCCTCTTGTCCTCCTTTTGACCTTGGAGCAATCCGGTCCACGACGGACAAGCATCCTTCATCTCATCCTCTTCTTGATTTTTTGCGTGTGATCAACCCCTTATTAGAGGAGAGAGAAGGAGGAGAGAGAAATACTGAGTTTTGATCTCAGCAACTGGGCAGCCATTGCATGAGTGGAGACTGGCAATAAGGAGTGAGAAATCAAAGGAATCCATTGGTATGATGCATTCGGGGGGTTATTCTTTGGCCCAAGATGGCCCTCTCTCTCAATTCGTCGCTTGGGGGGGGGGGGCGTCATGTTTTTTGGCACCGTTTTGAAATGGCCCCCCTCCCCCCCATAATCACAACTATTTTTTCCCAAGGCCCCCCCACAATGCCCATGTTTTAACTTTGGCCTTGCCCAACTTCATATCTCCACCGTCTTGGCTTCCGAATTGATCTCTGAAAATTTCTGCCTATCCGATTCCGGGTCCCGCACTGTTGGCCACTTGCTTTGGCTTGATCTGGCATCTGGAAAAATTATGAAAAATCCGCAAGTGCTCTTCGAAACCACTTTGAAATCCCATCTTTTTTGTAGCTCGTAAAAAGTGCCAAATCTATCTTTATTGCTTTCGACGAGGTCCAATTTTCGCCTTAAATTTGCTCTTCTCCACTTCTTTTCTGCACTTTAATGGTCTTTAAATTTCGCTCTCATTGGTGACCACGGGATAGGGCAACTTAGCACGTCGAATCCCATGAACAAATTTACACAAACATAACCATATAGAGCATCAAGCTGAAACAACAAATACACAACAAACATTCCACACCTTGCACCCTACTCTATGACAAAATTAAGGCATGAAAATCCATAAGGAATAGGGCCAGCATAATCTGACAGACATCCAAGCGAGTCTATAACCAACTGCTCGAACACGGACTGGCTAAAAAGGCCATCAAAGAGGTCATTCTAGTGGTGGTCTGAACTACCTATCTCTAACTTAGGACAACTAGACCAGGACCTCCTACTAGACGAGGACTCCTATAGCCTGGTCATCATATTTTTCTTGTAACACATTTTCTGTTCAAGGTTTCATACTTGGGCATGTAAAAAGGAGGGGGATGAGTGTAGAGTTTCCCAAGGAGAATAGACTATTGATCGCAAGTCCTAACACAGTACCCAAGAACCTACCAAGTACTTGTGAGGTGACACTTAATCCTTTTTTGCTGCTCACTTTTATTTTCTCTCCAACCTTCCTTTCGTTTCTTTTCAGTAGAGCTGATACCCCTAGGAAGGCAAAGCATCAGCCTTAGGTCCTGACTCATTCCCAAGAAGGCAAGGCATCGACCCCTAGGAAGGCAAGGCATTAGCCCAACTCATTCCTAGGAACCTACCAGGCCTCCGCAATGAGATAATCATTTTTTCCTTTTTCTTTTCTTATTGAGGGGTTAGAACCCCTTTTTACACACCTCTGTAATTTGTATTTTTAGATAGATTCAGAACTTGCTCTTCTTTTATACTTTGGCAGGCTTTTCTAACTACCTCACACTAGTAGGGACTCCTAGGATAGCTGTCTAACAAGCAAGAAGGACAGGGTCACAAGGACTACCCTCTAGCACAAGTCTTTATTGTCTAAAAATGTCTTAATGGGAGGTAGACAACTGTGCAAATCTCCCTTTGATATACTTAATCAAACCCTAGGACTTCATACCTTGATTTCCTGTCCCCACAAACGAAAAGAAATTAACACTTACATACACATATAACATTATCTACTTAAGGGAAAACTAAAAAAGGGGACGATAGCGCCTGGAATGGCCACAAGAAGCTCTTTCGTAGCATCAAAGTTCCCTCTAGTGACTTTGTCAACATGTGTGATGCAATCATTAAAACAGAAAATCATTAAATGTACCTGCACCAAACAAACATATGGCCCTCTTGGTCTAAGGAAATATCACATTTCACATCCAACAAGATTGGTCCTCTTGGCCTAAGGAAATCAAGCATTAAAACCCTAAAAAGAATTGGCCCTCTTGGTCTAATGGAATAAAATAAAATAGCTCATATATATCCCCCTTTTTGATATCTTGCTAATATACAACAAGATGCTCCATCCCAAGGAGGAAATAGGGCTTGTGCCCTAAACTAAATGCATCAGATTGTGACCCATGTCTACCGCATAAATAGCAAGGGTTGTACGCATAACATGTAGTCTGACCAACCTATGGGTCCAAGATAACAAAGGAAAATGGGCCTTAGCCACTCTTTGCATCACCCATACTAACCATCGCCTACCATCATATAGGGCATGTGCTGATAAAAGCCCCCATAATCGAATGGGCCCTATCTTATCATTAATAAAGATATCCAAACTAGGACCATAGTTGAAGAAAAGGTCTTCTTCATAAGAAAAGTCTGCTAACGAGTCTATAAACTGATTCCAATAATGTGGAACCAGCTGAAGAAAAACTCTCTCAAACCCGTCGAGCATGGTCATAATAGTGCGATAATCCATAGAAAGAATGGGATTTCATACTGTGTAAGTCCCATTTAGTTGGTTCAATACCAATTGGGAATCCCCCTTTACTAACAACTGATGTGGATATGCCATTCTTAGCAATATTCAGGCCCATGATTAAGCTTTGTATTCTGCCATGTTATTGGTAAATCCAACCCCGAGATAAATAACTAATTTCATTACGACTCTACATTGGGGATCTCCAATAACTACCCCTATACTTCGTTTCTTGTTGGGACCCCTAGACGCTCCATCAAAGTACAATGTGTACGTCCACAATGGGTTCACATAGCTAGCCATCATCACCTTTACTCATAATTATTCAAAATTATGATAGTCAAAATTTAGCATATTCAGATGATGTACTGAAGGCTCCATTCCACCTTCTTCGTTGAATATAATAGGGATGCTTGTCAGAACTCATAAGTAGTGATGATAGAAGACTTTGATTTCCTAGACAAACGATCCATCCTCTTGCTCAATCACTTTATATCCTTTATTCCACCAGATAAGGTTTCCCTGATGATATCATTGCTCCAAGTATGGGTGTTCCAAGTAAGGAATAAGCCACCCCATCAACCAATATTTTCTCTTGTAAGTTTCTGATTAGGCTCATTTAAATGTCTTGTTATACGCCCACATTGCCACATATAGTTTCTTATCCCAGTCTCACTTCTTTTCTGACACTATTTTTGATAAAATACCCACAAGCTGCTTGTTAGCACTTTCAACTTGCCCATTCACTTGTGGGTTATAAGGAGTTGTCTTACTGCACTTAATTTGCCACGCTTTAGTCATGCTTTTAATCACCTTGTTTAGGAAATGGGTTCCATGGTCCGATACTAATTCTATTGGTGGACCAAATTGGCATATAATGTGCTCTAGTAGGAAGCTAGCAATCTCCTTTGCGTCGTCCTTCCTCGTCGCTCGTGCTTCTGACCACTTTGTAAAATAGTCAGTCGCCACTATGATATATCTCTTCTGTGAAGAAGACGATGGGGTAATAGGACCCACAAAGTCGATGCCCACTTCTCGAATGGAAGTGTAGCCATAATTGGAGTAAGTGGTCGCTTCCTATTCTCCCTACTATCATGTTGTTGGATAAGTATCGCATCTCTTAACATACTTGAATGCATCTTGGAAAATGGATGGCCACAAATATGTGGCTCTTAAAGCTTTTTGGGCACTCAGCCGTCCAACAAAATGCCATCCACAAGTTGAGTCATGGTACTCTTAAAAAATGAATGGAACCTCCTCAGGCATCACACATCGGTGATAGATATCATCAACCCCTTGCCAATATAATGTCCCTGCGATGAAGGAAAATTTCAAAGCCTACAGTCTAATTTTTCTCTTTTCTGAATTTGATAAACCGGTTCCAGTCTCTCCTATTGATAGGTAATGCATGATAGCAGCATACCAAGATGGAATGGAGGCCGTATCAATTTTAAACATTTTCTCGATATCGCTTCCTTCAACTAAAGTCTCTTTCAGCTTCGCAAAATCCATAAGGCATTCCACACTTTGGTGGCTTACTCCTAATCTTATAATCGAACTCCTGCAAAGTGATTAACCACTTTGCTAAATGATCAGGCGGCTGTAGCATTAGCAATCTAAGCCCCTCTGCCTTCGTATAGAAAACTACATTTTTATAGAGAATGCAGTGCTTGAATTTCTTAGTCACAAATACCATTGCAAGGCACAAATTCTCCATGTAGGTATAGTTGATTTTTGATATGCTCAACTTCCAACTAGCAAAGGCGATCAGATGATACCATTTTTCCTCCTAGATTTGGGATAAACAGCAGCTTACACTATGCATGGTGGCTATTGAAAATATGTAGAATACTTCACCCCTTTTAGGTGCTTTTAAAATTGGTGCTTTTACTAGCTCCTATTTCACATCATCAAAAGCTACCTTACAAGGGTCACTCCATACAAATAGACAACTAAAGGATAATAGATTCATTAGTGGCAACATTCTTTTTTCCATGGCATTTATGAACCTCCGGTAGTACCCTACAGATGATAGAAAGCTGTGTACTTCTTTCGGAGTGCGTGGAAGAATCATGGGGACTATGACCTCGATCTTTTTAGGGCCAGTCGCGATCCTTACTGAACTGACCACATGGCCTAGCAATAGCCCATAAGGCACCCCAAAGACGCACTTTTGTGGGTTAAGAGCTATGCAAAATTGTCTATAGTGCTCAAAACACTTTCTTAACATAATCAAATGCCTTTCTCTTATGGTGGCTGCCCCCAAGTCATCGATAAATACCTTCAACTCCTTTGGGGAGATGCCACCAAAGGTCTTGTTTATTATTTGTTGCCATGAACTAGGTGCATTGCATAAACCAAAGGCCATCACATGGTATGCAAGGGTATCGAAGACAGTACTGCAAGTTATTTTCAGCTTATCTTCTTTTGCAATTGCCATCTGATTGTATCCTACAAAGCAATCTATAAATGAATATATCTCCCTATCCACTAACCGGTCCAAAATCTGGTCAATAAAGGGCAACGGGTAGTAGTCCTTAATTGTATGCTTATTCAGCTCTCTAAAGTGTATGCAAACCCAGATTTGATTATTTTTCTTCTTCCTGATAACAACACATGAATACCATTTAGTGTGCTGAATAGGGAAGATCAAACTAGCTTGTTACAATTTCTATAACTCCTCGAACAGCCCGTCCCTTAGTTTGATAGGCATGCGCCTTAATTTTTGATGTACATGATGGCTACCTTCCTTTAGAGAAATGGTATGAATAGCCAGGATGGGAAGAATACCTCTTAACTCATCATAACTCTAGGCAAAGGTTGCAAAACTCTTGGATAAGGGACACATAGTCCTCCCTTTCTTCCACACTAAGCATGGACCCTAATTTAATTGGCCATGGATCATTTGGTGTACCAAGATCTAGCTCAATCACATCCGCGTCTCTTATCCTATCTTGAGCTTCTATTGGCTCATTCAAGGTTATTTGATAGATGTCCTATGTAGTGGACCCTTCTTTTGATTCATCGCTTGATGAAGTTTCACTGCCAAGTGGTTCCTCTAATGCATCTAATTCTGATGAGGATAAAGGAGCTCTCTCACTTTGAGGAGACTCATGATATGCATCTACTACCACACGATTGGCACCTCTACCAAAAATCAAAAGACTAGCAGGTATATCAACTTGACAGTTGGATCACAAGATCCATGGTATTCCTAACAATACTTGATAGCTTGGCTGCCCTGCGAACCTAATGACCCTAAAGTCCACAGTGCATTCCACACTAGCAACGGTCACAAGGACTTTGGTAATACAACCTTCAGGTTGTCTGAAACTATCATCAGCCATGCACAGAATTGTTGAGGTGTATTTTTGGATTGCTAGACCTAGCCTCTCCTTCAATTCTGAACTCATGATGTTAATAGATGATCCTCTATCTATGATAGCATGATCCACTAGTATTCCAGAATTGTTGAGGTGTATTTTTGGATTGTTAGACCCAACCTCTCCTTCAATTCTGAACTCATGATGTTAATAGATGATCCTCTATCTATGATAGCATGATCCACTAGTATTCCATCGATATAGGCTGCAACCCTTGGGAAATGTTTTTCAACATGCTCCCACCAATCATCTCCTACTAGTGCTATGCCCAAAGGTTCCACGATATACCCAATACATAGGATATTTTTAAATTACTTGCGCACTCCTAGAGATAGCTTTATTAGCTGCAAGAGATTCACATCTGGTTTAACTTCACAAAGTGAGCTTGTCGAATCGAATTCATGATAATTCGCTAGAGCTCTCTTCTCTCGCAAGACCATTCTCTCTTTTGGTCATTGAACTGGCTTCGGTGCTTCTCCTTCTTAGCTTTTGCCTTTCTCCTTGGTAATTCTTTATCCTTCTTGGCATTAGCTTTACTCTCTATGGGTTTAAAGGGTCCCCCTTCCATGTCGGGGTAAAGGACTTGCATCCCTTTTTTGTCTTGCTTAGGGTTTCCATCGACATGTTTTACGTTATCTTTGTCACCTTCTCTACCCTTTTGACCTCTTGTAATGGCCCGCATAATAGAAGCTTCAGTACCATTCACCCCTTACAACCTCAATGAGGCTAACTCTACTAGCACTAGGCAGCTCCTCTACAGTAGCCTTACCTCTTTGAAGTATTTGTTTCGATCCATCATCTTGTTGAATATTGTTCCCTTGCACACAATGGTTAACATGACCTAGCTCTCTACTACCTTATTGGAGAGAGCTAATCTTACTCCAACAGGTGGCAGCCGAATGGATAGGCTTCCCACAAATATCACATTTAACATTTTGACAATTTCTAGGGTAGTGCTGGTCGCCACACAATTTACAACTAAATCTTGAGGGTGCACCATCTTTAGGGTATCTACTTCCTATCATATTGTTTTGTTCTTTAAGGAAATTGACATCAATAGCTATTTTTCGATATTGTTCAAAAATCATGTCAGTGTAGTGCCTCATCATATCCTTAACTTCACTCTAAGGACATTCGATGCACTTGACTCATAGCCATGATCATCTATTGGTTGTTCCATTGGCCTAACAATTTGATTGGGCATTGGTTGCTGACTCATAGGAACAACGTTAGGGTTTGATGCTTGGCCTCCAACATTTGGTGAAGCCATTTGACTAGCCGTAGGTGTAGTCACATTGGGAGGAGCTGACAATAAAGGCACATTTTGGACCATGCTTCCTCTCACATTCGGGTTAGTCATAGCTATCCCTTGACTTCCATTGCCATTGGTTATTTCCCAAAACTAGACCCATATTAAGATTAGTTCAAGAGGCATAGGCCGCTTGTAGTCAGGATTCTACTTCTTGTGCTCGTCTAATGGTAGTGTCTATATCCGGCATAGTGACACTACTCAACTGCACTTGAATGTTGAAATCCAGCCCATGCAAAAAATATTGCAGTTGGGCAGTTGCTAGGATAGGGATAGAGGCTTGCAATTTGCGAAAGACCTCTTTTAACTTCTTGGCATATGCTCGGATATCCTCATGTGGCTCTTGACATTTCATATTTAGTATTACATGAAGCCAATATTGACCTTCCCTTTCAAGGGAAAACTCCCTTTGAAAGGCCGCAAAGAATAAATCGATTGTGGTTATGGTTCCAACCTCTAGGTTGTGATACCACACTACGATGCGTCCTTTCAAAGTCATATTGAAGAACATCATTAACTGTCCTTCATCTTGAATCCGACAGTTGAACATCAACTTTTGGAATTCCTTAATATGCAGTTTCGTGTCTTCTTTTGCTAACCTATTAAAGATGGGTAGAGGAAATCCCAAAGTTGGCAAATCCATCATTCCAATAGGTATAGCAATAGGTTGTGTCACCATGGTAACAACCGGATTTGCTACATGGGTTTGAACAATCGAAACTATGGCTCCATTCGAAGTGGATGGATTGACTAGAGGGGGGGAAGGACTGGAGCTTCCTCCCCCTAATGGAATGTGCATCGAGCTAGGGTTATTAATACCCCGCCCTCGCAAAGATATTGGGATACTCCTTTACAGAGAATATCTTCTATTTATCTTAGCCTGTCGTCTAGCTCGTTCAGCCCTTTCTTGCTAATGGTCTTGTGAGTCTAGCTCACTAATTTTTGGCATACACTAAAGAATAGGTCCCAATCAACCAAGGTACAGAAACCACCACTTATTAGCATCTCCTGGCAAATGCACCACCAGTGGGGACCTAAAATGGGTCCGACACTAGCTATAGGCACTAGCTCGGCCTCTCTAACACTCACAAGACAACCCCATATAGCCTCGCAGCTAGGAGCATCTAAAGGAAACATTGCCCTAATTGCTACTGTAGATATTGCATTTGTAGTAGAATTTAGTCCAACGATTGCCCTTCCC
>NW_028230152.1:0-22105 GCF_053477565.2 Lygodium microphyllum | reverse complement strand
CTCATGTCTTCAAACTAGTCCCTTCTATTGATAGCCTATGAAGTCTTCCTATTGGCCAAGAGTCTATAAGGAGCTTAGAACAAGTACAATCTTGTCATAAAAGTTTCTTCTAGCCCCAAGCTTGGTGGTCCTTGGGCTTATGATTCTTTGTGGCTCAAATTTCTCATTCATATGATTGGTAATGATGATCTTGTTCAAGGTCATAGGTTTTATAAAAAGCCATAAGATATTTGGAATAAGAATTAATGTAAGAATGCCTACACGAGGGGCATATTACTACACATTCCAAGTTCTTTAATCGAGATTATCAACTTCTTATGAGACCAAAATGGAGGACTGGGATAATCACATTAAGCTTGCTATGCAAAACAATATTATTTTCAACCTTGCTGGTTTTGGTAAAATGGGAATGAACCTCCCTTATCTCTTCCTAATTTTCATCAAATACTTTTCTTTCTATTTCTATAGCTTGATAAGAGATGCTCTTGAGTTAATCTTCTATCCCCTACTTAGTTCCAAATAATGTAAGAGTTGAATGACAAATTCCCATTGAACCATGAGAAACCCTACAAATCAAATCACACTGGTCTAACATTCATGAAGGTGCTTGTTGGCACATAGATCTTGTAATGCATTATCGATACGACTGAGCTAGTAAAGTACCAAAGGACCATTCTACATTAGCCATTATTTGTCTTCATCCTTTCTAGAAAAGGAAATTGGATTTTGGCAAACCTATTAGGCCATCAACATTGCACATAGGCAATCATTATGTTTTGATGGCCACTTAGAATGCTTTGATACTATGACGAAGTGGGTTGGCACTTCAACATACTATATTTGCTTATTTAATATTGTACTTTGATATCTCTTGCTTGAACTTTAGTCTTTTCTCATCTTCTAGAAGAAAGTCTTCAACTTGAACTAGCCTAGGAGAATACATGTTGATAAGAATAGTGACCACAAGGTCATACTCCTCAGACAAAGATTTGAGCAAGATGTTGACGACAATGTCTTCCTCCAGGCTAAGTTCAATACCTTTCAAATGATTTAAACGAGATGCAAGGGATGATTGGGGTTTCATTTCTGGTTTGAAAAATTCAATGAGAAATCCAAACTTGGAGTTTTGTGATTGAGATCCAAATAGTTTGTTGAGCTAGTCCCAAGTATCCTTTGTAGTGTCACATCCATCTATACTATGGATATAGGCATCATCCAACTCTAGTTTGATGATGGCTTGAGCTTTGTCGTTTCCGACTTCCCATGTAGCTATAGCTACACTTGAGTTGCTTCCCTGGCTTCTTCTCTTTCTTATCAGCAATATTCCACAGTCCTTTCTTCATCGGCTTAATCCTTGTTTGCGAGGTCTGGAATGTGTATCCCTTGAACTTGGTAGTTCTTCCTTCACCATTGGAAGAGGTACTTGTTGAAGAAGGACGCTAGAGATTTAGAAAATCAGCTTGTCTTATCGCAGCAGAATTGTCATTGAAATGTCAGCTGTATATATGATTGTAGAACAGCTGATCAGTGAAGGAAATTCGGGGATAATGGGGCAGATCTTCCAAGTGAGAGGGCAGATGAACTAGCATGAACATTAGAGAGAAGTAGGCGGCTCTTCAACGTGTCAGGGAATACAATAACGAGCAGCGACACTGCTGGTAAACAGTAATTAGGAGCTCAATTCATAGATATGGCGCCTTCCTTTATGGGGGTCATTACAGTAGCTAATGGCAGCCCATTTTGACTAGCTGATGGCACGATCTATATTAGCAGAGCACAATGGATGGAAAGCAACCCATTCTGAGTAGAGTGAGAAGAGTGAGCAGCAGCTAATGGCAGCTCATTTGAAGCAGCCCACTATATGTGTTTCCAGCACTGTGCCTGTTTAAAAAACGACGTGAACAGTATCTGATCTGACGTGGTCTATAGCAGGAAAAATGAGGGGCAGAAGCAGCTCTGTTGGAGCAGTGAACAGAGTTGATGGCACCTTTTTTGGACTGGAGATAGTACCTAAAAATAGCGGCTCAGCAGCACTTGTCCTCATATCTTCGACCAGCAATGGAAGTCCTGAGGCAGGGCATCACACTTCTCATGCGTCAGCCATAGCTCTTCAAGATAACACAGGATCCATACCTCTTGATGCTTTATTCCTTAATGGAGTTCTTTTGTGCTAGCTTTCTTATGTTTATGGTGATGATTTACCATGTTTGAGATCCAAATGGCTGGTTCTTATATGCAAATGGTAGCGGATGTGAGAGCTTTCTTGCCTTCCTTTATGGGGGTCATTACAGTAGCTAATGGCAGCCCATTTTGACTAGCTGATGGCACGATCTATATTAGCAGAGCACAATGGATGGAAAGCAACCCATTCTGAGTAGAGTGAGAAGAGTGAGCAGCAGCTAATGGCAGCTCATTTGAAGCAGCCCACTATATGTGTTTCCAGCACTGTGCCTGTTTAAAAAACGACGTGAACAGTATCTGATCTGACGTGGTCTATAGCAGGAAAAATGAGGGGCAGAAGCAGCTCTGTTGGAGCAGTGAACAGAGTTGATGGCACCTTTTTTGGACTGGAGATAGTACCTAAAAATAGCGGCTCAGCAGCACTTGTCCTCATATCTTCGACCAGCAATGGAAGTCCTGAGGCAGGGCATCACACTTCTCATGCGTCAGCCATAGCTCTTCAAGATAACACAGGATCCATACCTCTTGATGCTTTATTCCTTAATGGAGTTCTTTTGTGCTAGCTTTCTTATGTTTATGGTGATGATTTACCATGTTTGAGATCCAAATGGCTGGTTCTTATATGCAAATGGTAGCGGATGTGAGAGCTTTCTTGCCTTATCTCATTCAGGAGATATTTACTCCCTGGCTCTGCAAGGTACTTACGCATTCTTCTCTATGATACTTATGGATGTCACTATATTTGACGTGTTCCCAATTGTAGCACGTGGCCATAAGATGGTAGCATTGTACTTATTTTGGACACCATGTGTACCATAATGTTTAATAATTAGATACACACAATAGTTAACCACTCTTATCTTTTTGGACTATTAGATAGCCATATTTGGAGGTGTACTAGACCTTAATACTACATCCAAATTCTCAAGACCATTCTTTGGTATGACCTTGAACTTGGGGAAGGGCTTCAAGTTCAAGGGCCTAACGGTTGTCACTTGGATTTTTTCACCAAATGTGCCATGTGTTAATGGGCAAGAACATAGCCAAGTTGTTATTTTGGCCACTCTTATGATTAAGACCATATTTACATATTGTGATGTGAAGAGGTGTGGTTGGATGGTTGTGTCCCAACACCCTCTCACACGTCTTATTGCACATTCATGGAGAATGGAAGATGAATCTATGTTGTAGCAATGTTTGGTTTTCTCTTCCATGTGTGTTCTTTTTGGAATAACATGAATACCATGTGGGACACCTATGGCCTCTCTAGAATGGCTACAACACCATCTTCTTGGCAATAAGGGAGTGCCAAATCACATGTGATAATAAGTAGTCATCATGCTCCAGAGATGGGGCTCAAAGAGCGGATAATCAAAGCTTTTATTCCTATCTACGTGGGTTCGAAGAGGATAGTTTCATCTTCTTTGCTAGCATTTTATTGTTTTCATCATCCTCATCCTCTGAGATTGGCAACTATTTAAGATGTGCTAGCTTTGTGTTGGAGGCAATAACTCATTTGTTGCGGAAATTCTCTTTGAGTAAGAATGCAAATTGTACACGTCCTCGACCACTACTACAATGGCATGAGCAACATATGATATGTAGCAAGTGGCCCTTAAAGATTGGCATCCATACTCAATGCCGAACATCAGATGCAAATCCCTTTTCAATTGAAATTATTTTCTTTTCATTTGTCCTTGTTGGTGAGACCTTGCTAGGCACCAACTAGGCTTTAGGCCATATTGAACTCCTTAGTTTGATACAACAATTTTTTATATAAGCTTTTCACTATTTCCCTCCCAATAAAGGGGAGACTTCTATCCCCCACCTAGGAATGTGGGTCCAAGGTTGGTTTGAGTCTAACCACTTTAATAGGCTAAGGCAAAGGATCTTAGCCTTCAAGAAAACCAAAGGATTTCCTCCTCCTTCAAGGCTATACACTATTCCAATGCCACTATATCCCATTATTCACTCCATGGAAAGCTCCATAGGAATAAGAGAGCTTCTCCATTTGAGCCGATTAGATCTTACTAAAGAAAATGATTGTGTCCACATACACCATTCCCCCTTGCATGTTATACATTGCACCTAGCAACATATAAGACATCTAAATATTTTCCCTTGATATTTTGAAACCATATTGAAAAAGCTAGTCCAATTTACCTTAATTGCCTAACAACTAGAATTTTGTAATCCTCTGATAGATGACAAAGCCTAAGAGAGATGTAAGCATAGCATAATGTTACATTAGCCCCAAAAAAAATTTCCCTCTTCATATGGATGATGTGTGGATGGTCATCTATTTGGATGGTGAAAATTCTCCCACCCAACAATATACAAGGACACCTCCTTTCTTCTTTTTCTCTTCTCTCATCTCGCACGTGGCTATGGAGGATAGAGCTTGGAGGAAGAGGTTTGAGGATGCTTGAGCTTGCATCATGAATCCTAGAGCTATTGGAGTGCTTGAGAGAGGAAACAACTCAATCAGGCATCAAGGTAAGCTCACTACAGTCACAGAGAGGGATAGTGCGTCGGCTATGTGAGAGGTAGCCATTGGTGCTCGCTTGAAATGCTTGAAGGGATAAGCGGTCCGTGGGTCTTGGTGGTTGAGCGTGAGCTTACCTCTATATTTTGGTTCTGTTGTTGCCAAGACCAACAAATTCAAGCTTGAGCACTTGCATGCTTCAAATCGAGCATCGAAGTAAGGGTTTCATCCCCGAATCGGAGCTTGAGATAGATAGGAAGTTTTGGGTTTTTAATCTTCACAACAAGTAAGAATTTTGGTTATTATAATGGTTAGATGAATAGGAGAGTAGGAGAAATCAGTTCAATACTTTACTTTCAATTCTTCTCGCATTTAGAGTAGGTTAAGGTTAAGAAATCGATTGGAAAAGCGTAGGGTTTGTTGTTGTAAAACAAGCCCAAACAGGGCACAAATTAAGAAAGACAGAAAGAAAGAATGCTCAAGGGGATTAAGATCAACAAGTGAGGGATTAGGAGTGGCAAGAGCTTTGCTAGGAAGGGGTTTAATAGCCTAGAGGCCAAGGGAGAGCTCATTTGAAACCCTGGAGAGAGAGAGAGAGAGAGAGAGAGAGAGAGAGAGAGAGAGAGAGAGAGAGAGAGAGAGAGCTCCATTGCATGGATCCACTTTGATCTTGCCGCCGACAAGTTTGTTTCCCACTATAGGTATACCCATACATTCTCCTTCATGCATAGATAGAATCTGGAAGTGATTGGCAAATGTGAAGCTTAGAATCACTTGGTACGACTAATTTTACGTCATTCCGGTAAAAAACATGTTGCGTTTGGTCTATTTGAGGCTCAACCTTGGGATGAGTCCTAGAATCGGCCTCGACCACCCTCGGCCACTAGTCCTCAGCCATTCGGCCTGTCCAAGTCATCCTGGCACATTCCGATACGTAGCCACTCAGCCCACCCAGACTCGGCTTGTGTGAGTAGTACACTCGGCCAGACTAGGTATTCGGCCCTTGGCCATTTGGCCCATTCGAACCCCATATTTGGCATCTGTCCACTTGTGCCTTGTGCCATTCGACCCGGCCCAATTCAGCCAGTTTCACTTGGCCTGTCGTCTGAGTCATACACTCGGCCCCTGCAATTCGGACCTGTTGGGCAGAATCTAAATTTTTTCAAAATGTTTAAAATCTGGACCAGACCCACCTAGGACACCGGCCGAGCAAACCTCGGAAGGCCACACAGACACTTGAAACATGTTTCTGGCATGCAAGGAATAGATGAATCAACGAAACATAGATGTAAAGATGATGCTAGTCAACTATCTAGCGACCCAGCCCATTAGTGACATTAAGCGAAGTCATAGACCCCAACCAAATCTTAACTGAGTAAGAGGCACATCGAAAAACCCTATAAGTTGGTGCGGACAGCCAGAAACGGACGAACATACAAGCCTATTAGGCCAAACCCATAAGTGAGAGTGCTGGAACTGCTTAGACACTTTGTTTTTCTCACTCACTCTGATTTCTAGCACTTGAAACACACTTAACAAGAGCTAAAAGCTTGATTGCATACAGTGCATGGAAAAGAATACACACGCACAGAGTGAGGATAAGTTAAAAACTATTTGTAATTAACAAGGAACTCACTTAGACATAAAAACTTGAAGAAACCCACCATTAAGAGAAGATCCCAAGATATAGACGGGTGATCGAATCCCCAAAAGTAGGGCCAAGCGAAGAAGGAAACTAAAAAGCCAAACACAGTAAGGACTGATACTATTGAGGAAGTGGATCTACCCAACCTCATCAACCCAATCGACAACTTGGTAGAATAGGAAGTCTTAGACATGGCAGCTCAGTCCGTAGAAGCAATGAAGAACTTGGCCTAGGAGATTTTCTTGAGGTGATCCAATAATTAGTGAGTAAATATGATGCTCAAACCCAGCTAGAATACCACAGTAGGCCTACAGGGGACATCATAGCAGATCTTGAGGAGAGGAAGCTAGCATGCAAGGTTCTACAAGGCATAGTCGCGTACAACCAGGATCAACAAACTAGGAGCTTACACCAGAGCATGGAAATGTGAGAGATCTAGAGAGTGCTAGCCTTAGCAGGTAGAAATCAAACAGAGAGCAAGAGAGCGCTAGAAGGAGACCTCATGTTGAGTGAGTCTCTGACGAGAAGCGATTGCTAGATAACATGGCAGCAAAGCAGAGCATTGTAGCATTAGCAACATCGCTACTTGGACAAATACCAAGTAAATGATGACCCGTATAGCTTTGTGGAGTAGGTCGAGCAGGTCTGCGAGGCCAACGGCCTCACTGATCCCACTCAATGCTAGAATTGGTCCTGGTACACGAGTCTGGATGCTCAAAGCAAGTCAATTTCAATGGCCTGAAAAATCTCTTCAGTAAGAGAATTTTTTGAACTTGGGTACTCCAATAACCTCCTAGTGTGACTTATAAATGTCAAGTTGAGAGAGAGAGGACATATGAGATTATGTGACCCATGTGAGGAGCCTCTTCAAGAGAATCCCTATGGGTGAGAGGCCAATTGAAAGAGCGGTGTCCATGGTATTCATCAATGGAATACAAAGTGAAGAGCTCTACAAAGCCTTGGCTGGCAACTCGAGCTTGTAGTGAGATGCATTGGCAAGGGTCTTTGAAGAAGCTATTAGAGTGGACAACCACATCGCTCAAGGAGAGAAGCTCTAGAAGCTTAAATCGAGAAGAGTCCAGCGCCATGAATTTTGAGAGGGCTTCAATGCCCAGTGAGAGATCAAGCCCAAGCGCTCAGGATAAAGGGAAGGGCGTTGATTCAGGACAAGAGCTAGAAGAGATAAATATGGAAATAGCCAAACTGTAGGAGATGATGAGATGACCAATGCGCCCACACGTCCAATGCATGCATTGTGATGGAAACCTCTTGCCAGCAGAGTGACCCTAGCTCGCGACCTTGCGCTAATTGTGGTAGGTTTGGCCATGACGCCATGCATTGTCGACTACCACGAAGACTCCCATACTTGCAACATTATGGTCAACCCTACCTTGCAAATAGGCCACCAAATTTCTTTGGAAGGGGAGCCCCATTGGCCCTCCCAGCACCTAATGATGCTAACTTGACCATCCCTAGGATGCAGATAAACCCTACAGGTATCTCTAGACCATGTGGATCCTACGTAACCCATCCACTGAGTCATACTCTAATCCACTATGTGGAGGAGCCGAATGGCGACGAGCCTTATGTAAACCCTTATGTATTGTTACTCTAATCCACTATGTGGAGGAGCCGAATGGCGACGAGCCTTATGTAAACCCTTATGTATTGTACGATGAAGAAGGCAATGCAGTCCTTATGGACTATCGACTAGTACTGGTGATGGCATTAGGTAGAGGGAGAGGCAAAGACCTAGGATGGCAAACACAAGAGCTCGGACTTGCGGTCTCCCAGGACACATTTCTTGGCAGTGCCCCGAGAGGGAGCAAGCTAAGAGGGACAACGATGACCTAAGATGTATTGAGTGTGGAATCACTCATCTCTTTGCTGATTGCCCTGGAAGGAAGCCATCCTCTAGTTCGACAAATGAGCCATTAGTCCCATTGGGGTTGTTCGATGTCGAGACACTTGATGGGGAGGCCACACCCATCCTGTCGCATGTCATGACCTGCGCACAAACAAAACGGGCCGACATATCATTGCCAAGGCCTAGCAATCTCGATGCAACCTCAATCAGAAAGAAGAGTCAGAGAGATGGAGGAAGAGGAGACCAGATGCTAAGGTCGTGCTCAAAACCAAAAGTACCACAACATTGCCTACTGGACAAAAGGTCACTGACGCAAAGACAAAAATGACAGCTCCGAAGATAACTGCTATGGGAAGTGCTAGGGTCGGGGAGTACCCCAACCCGAAGCGCTAGCTCAAAGTCATTGAGAAGGTGATGGAGTGGGTGAAAGAAGCCTAAGAGCACCTCAAAGACACTGAACCCATACTAGAAGACGAGATCGATGATCTCTCAAGCATGAGCACAGCAGTCCCATCCCCACGACTAAAATCGAGGGATGCGACTGCACCACAAGTAGTGCTGCTTAGAGAAAGTCCAAATGCTATGGGCTAGCAAATTAGTCAAGGCCATTGCCCAAGAACTGCGGGGTTAGGAGAGAGGCAAGCAGCTAGCAACCTCCTTAATACATTGGTGGCCACCCTTGTAACTCTAAGCTTAGGAGACCTGCTTAGATAGCATCCAACACTATGGCAAGAGCTGAAATAGTGGGTCGAAGAATCAAATGATCAAGCCGTCGCAGGCTTGCATAAGCACGACACGAAAATGCAAACACCTAGCCTAACGCTGCACTCCGTATCTATGTTCTTGCACATGAATGCCTTTTGAGCGGTGCTCCAAACTTGGAGTGACCCACCGATTGAGACTGTTAGGTTCAACGTCACACTGACTAATGAAATGAAGGTAAAACCATTCGACGTGTTAAAGAATTGGTGAGTGAAGATAGCAGGAGTCCAATTCTGTGTTGACTTTATAGTGATGAAGGGAGTGGACTACGACATCCTGTTAGGCCACCTTGGATGTGCAATGCAAGACTCATACAAGACTAAGGTAACAGTCTCATCTTCCTAGGCAATCGAACAGAGGCTATGAGGATAGAGATGGACACTTGGAAGACTATATCGGTTGACCTAGATGCTATCTACACCATGCTGAAGGGTGGCAACCAAATTAGGAAATCCTATGGGGCCTTAACCAAGTATATTTGGTGTCCTGAGGACGAATGAGACTAGATGCATGTTCTTGCTACCATCATCGACCTGGCATTCTCGGACAATGAGGAGTACCCGTAGGATTTCCTAATCTGGGCGTCACCCTTCAACATGGTGGAGATGGCATCTAGGTCAACCGATGGCATGGTGTAGTTGACCTAGATGCCATCTCCACCATGTTGAAGGGTGACGCCCAGATTAGGAAATCCTACGGGGCCTTAACCAAGTATATTTTATGTCTTGAGAACGAGGAGACTAGATGCATATTCTTACTACCATCGACTTGCCGTTCTCAGACAATGAGGAGTACGAACAAGCCATCAAGACAATTGGCAACCCCAAGGACACACCCTCAGTACCAATCTGCATGATAGTTGGAAGCGAAAAACCCAATCCTGTCACATTCCAAGTCTTGAACAATAGACAAGAGCTACTAGAGATCCTAGGATATTTGACCACTGGCAAGTTGGTTGCTGGCAATCCATCAACTAATCTTAAGCCACTCCACGATCTCTTGGATGAGTTTGAATGGCTATGGTCCAAGCTGCACAATTTAAACTTGATGTACCATTGGGCTTTAGTCCCCGACCAACAAGAGGAGATGTATCAGAGCTTGGAGAATAATGAGCAGTCAGATAAAGATATCTTGATGATGAATATGAAGACTATTGTTCCTTCAGTGATGATGAGAGCGAAAGGGAAATAGACACTAAGGAATACGACACTAGGGGATGTGTAATCAAATAAATATGAGTTGATTCCAGACCACACAAGTAGAATGCCTTCAGAATAGAGAAAGGAGTCATGTGCAAGGAGTATGATCAAACTTGGTTGGAGCACATAGGTGCAATTGACTACGAGTAGACAGGCCTAGTTCAACTGAGTGACGCACCACTGCTGAGAACAGACTCACGTTCTGAGTTGCAACCACCAGGAGAGACTCCCTCTTCTAGTGAAGACGAAGAGTTCGATTCTGAGTTAGAAGTCAACTCGGATAGTGATCTTGAGATACCTCGACCTTCCAAGACTAGACGCACCAAGGGGGACCTACCCGTCCACCTAAGACGTTGATGGTTAAGGGAGGAACGACGGAAGCGGCCTAAGGATAAACAGGTAGAAGAGCAACAAAAAACACAAGATCTACCAAGGCGATTCATGAAATTCAGAAAAGGGGATAGGGTAGTGATCTTGCCGAGAGCCAAATGACAGGGGCAAGCAAGCGAACCAATCAGAGGACCCGCCAAGGTTAAGGAGGTCAATTTAGCCAAGGAAGAGGAGACACCCCGACCTGTCTTTATAGCGGATGACTTGTCCAAGGAAGAGGAAGCAAGCCTCATTGCTCTCTTACAAGAATACATAGACATCCTTGCTTGGTCCCTAGAAAAGATCAAGGGGCTAGACCCGAGTGTGGTGACTCACAACATACATGCGAGTGTGGTGACTCACAACATACCCATGACGCTAGATGCAATGTTGGTCAAGCAACGACCATATCCCATGAATCTAAAGCACGCCCATGCTGTCAAGGAAGAAATTGACAAGCTAATGAGGGCAGGATTCATCTACAAAATTGAGCACACGGACTAGGTTTTGCCCATAGTCATCGTATTGAAGAAGAATGGAAAGACTAGAGTGTGCATCAATTACAAGAAGGTAAACATGACTACAAAGAGAGATAACTATCCATTGTCGTATACACTGAGCACATGCTCGAGAGAGTAGCAGGCAAAGAGGCCTATAGTTTCTTAGATGGCTTCTCTGGATACAATCAAGCGCAAGTGCATCCTAATGATAGACACAAGACCGCATTCATCACTGAATGGGGCATCTTTTCCTACATAGTCATGCCTTTTGGGTTGACTAATGCACCAACTACCTTTCAAAGAATGATGTGCACTATATTCAAAGATATGCTTAGGAAGGAATTAGAGGTCTTCGTTGAGTGACGACCTGTCTGTTCACTCTACTTGGGGGGAACATTTATACAGACTCTAAGCAGTCTTTGAATGATGTCGACTATATCACCTCTCATTCCCTTGAAGTACCAGTTTTGGGGCAACTTAGGCAGCTCATCCTAAAGATCCAACCCTATCAACTCTACTGATAGCATGCCAACTCTACAAGTTGGGGCAAGATGGATTGCTACACAGATGTGTGTGTGAGCATGAAACGCATGGCGTACTCACAAAGGCACATAGTGGAATCGCAGGAGGACACTTTAGTGGAGATACGACTGCCCGCAAGAGGGTGTTGTAGTCCCAATTGTGGTGGCCCACTCTTTTCCGAGATGCAACACAATTTGTAAAGCATTGTGATGAGTGCCAAGGAACTAGGGTTCCTATTTGTAAGGACCACATGGAGCTAACCCCAATCATTGCATGCCAACCCTTTGAGAAATGGGGATTGACTTTGTCAGACCGATTAGTCCCACGACATAGTATTCACAAGCTAAATATATCATTGTCACCACCAACTATCTTACAAAATGGACAGAAGCACGAGCTACGAGAAAGAATGACACTAGGACCACTGCCAAGTTCTTATGGAAGCAAGTAATCTCACGATTCGGCTGCCCCATCAAACTTGTTAGCAACAAGGCACACACTTTATTAATGAAGTGATAGCTCATCTCCTATCCACCTTCCTAATCATCCATCGAAAATCTTCGCCTTATTACCCTTAGGCAAACGGCCAAATTGAATGGAAAAATAAAATATTGGTGAATGTCTTGAGTAAGGTAGTCTTTGCGTCGCACTGTGACTGGGATAACAAGTTGATGGCAGTCTTGTGGGCTTACCGCACGGCTTACGAAACGGCTGTGGGTCAGACTCCCTTTAGGTTGACCTATAAAACCAAGGAAATTCTACCCTTAGAGCTCTTTGTTCCTAGGCTGAGGATAGCCCTTCAAGAGAGATGGGATGGGAAGGAGGCATGGATGGCAAAATGCCGAACGCTTATCGAAACTCAGCTTCTAGCCACCCATGTGCTAATATGCGAGAAGGCAAGATGCAAACACTGGTTTGATAAGCATGTCAAGCAGTGAGACTTTGAACAAGGCGACTTAGTACTACTGTACTCAGTCAAGGAACATAAACAGAAAATAAAGTTTCGGGGACTAGGTCCTTTCAAAGTTTGAATCATCAGCCAAACTATTAACGTAGAACTTGAAACCCTAAAAGGTGAGGTCATAGGCTTCTTCAATGGTAGTCGTATAAAGAAGTACTTCCCTCCTACACACCTACTACATGAGCCTCTAATGCTAGCGTCCCTTGTCAAAGTACGAGTAGCCACTATCATTGAGATGGACGATGAAGATGAGGAAGTTATAGAAACAACTTATCTAAGCATAACGGTCACTACCAAGCACACATGCACCATCAATGCATTGATCGATGACGGAGCTGACTTTAATGTCTTAACTCATGATCATTGGATCCAAATTGGCAAACCGCAGTTACATCCCACTAACGCTAAACTCATCCCTTATGGGGGATCGATCATATGCACTCTTAGGAAAGTGCAATAATACAATTTCTATTGAGTCTGAAAGCATGCCGATGATCTTCTATGCGTTGCCCAACACTAAAGATGCAAGCACAGAGTCGATGTTAAGACGAACATTTAAGAAGCAAGCTCATTGCAATGTCGACTACCATGGGCAACGTCCACATAGTTACAACTTTCAGCAAGGGCGGTGTGACTCCTTCCAAGTCCGCAAAGCCACTGGTAGAGAAACCCACTGTCAAGTCTAAGGAGGGAGGTTGGGACACGTCACAATTAATGCCAGCAACTCGTTGAACCTAATGCTGAAGCCCACAAACCCTAGTTCAAATGGGTACCTAAACATCAAGGACCGCCACCTAGGAGCAAACATCCATGCCCTCGCAAGGCTAAGGATCCACACTCGAAACCTAGGACGCATAGCAGAAGCTACTGATATAGACAAACAATCAAGCCGCAATGGATCCCAAAGACCTTATTGCAAGTGCAAGGTAACTATGAGGGTAACACCTGTGTCTAGGTACCTAAAGATAAGATGGCCAAAGGCACTCCTCAAAAGCCACCCTCAAACTTGACCACACGAACCATCCCATCAAGTCCAACACTCAGGCCACTAAGTCCATAGAACCTCCAAGGCCTAGGTCAGCAGGGCCTAAACCAATCTATCGCCCAAAACCGTAGCTTGCTACTAATAAACTGCCCAAATCTAGTCCTAGTAGTACCCCTCAGGCCTCGGAAGCACCCTTAGCAGCTGCTACAGTCCAACCTATTGAACAGGAAGCCAAGTCACAACCTCAGAAGCAACTCAAGTCGCAATAATCAGCCACTCTCTAGTTCAGTCAAACCCCAACCACCTGTCGGGCCTTAGACCCTCTTATGAGTGGCGATCAATTCTAACCTTGGCCATGGACTTAGCTGAAAATACAGGGGACAACTTGGTTGCTTGCCTAAGATGCTTGGACGCTACCTTCATGACACTGGCTAAAAGCTACGATCAACTAGAGTTAGGTCTCTTGGAAGAGCCTATAGCAATGGAAGTACACTCCCTTGCTCTTGGGAGGAGTCGAAATTTGTATTTGTAAAGGCTTTTGAAGCAACTGAAGAGTTAATTGCAACTAAGATATCCAAAGAACATGCAATCAAACAACGTCTCATTACATCATGTAACAAGACTGCGATCATGGCCACAAACCAAGAAATTGAGTGATTGAAACAACTTGTGGACAACAAATCCTCCTTGTGAAAATGGTACGCTCTTCGATTGCAATGGGAGCTAGAGGATGCCAAATCATGACCAAAACTGAGTAGCGACGCGCAATCAAGTCATGGGAATACGACCCAACATATGTAACTCCAACTTCCTATAGGGTGTTGAGTACCATCCATAATCGACCCCTGCAAGAACACATTAAGGGACATCCTTATTTAGATCGCATCCTCATCAAGGAAGAGCTGCACATTGCTAGCCGAGTGGACTCTTGCGACTTTTTGCTTGATGTCCTCACTTATGTTACACATGTCGGCATACACCCTTTGGGCAAGGACAGCTATGCTAATTTAGAATATAACCCAAAACTCTATGCTTAGCTCATGTGAAAGTAAAACACTAAGACTATGTGATGAAGGCCCTTCATCCTCTAACCCTTTAATCCCACGAAGGATTCTTCTCATCTTAGAGGGGGGAGGGGGTAAGATGAATCAAAATCAAGTTAAACACATAAGGAAACAAGAAAAGGAGAAACACATCTTAAAAATCTTGATCCACATCTAAGAACAGAAAAGGAAGGAAAATATTGGATAGCGATTGAGAAAAATGTCACAAACTTTGAAATAAAGCTTGGGAGGGAAGTCTAAGTCTGTACTAAAGACATTTTAATTTAGCAAGCATGAAGTTTTAATTTAGCAAGCATGAAGTTTTTCTTCCAGTAAGTGACTGTTTTGAAGAGCACTAATGACAAACCATGGCTTATAGAAGTTGAAGATGTTGTAGCAAGACCAAGCCCACCGCCTTCCCTTCACGGAAGAGGAAAGAGCAAAGTACAGTCTTTCCCTTGAAAACCGGGGTGTACAGCCAGTTCAGATTCAAGGGCATTCATAACATCGAAGAGGTGGTGACCAGTGAGGAGGCCATCAGGAGGATTGTAAACCAATGCAACCTTGCCAAGTACATCAAAACCACACTAAGTGTGTGGAATTCCTGAGGACATATAATCCCAATGAGGAGTGTGGGACAATATCCATGGGAAAAATAGAAGAAATCAAGGAGATGTAAGTTTCGCTCAGTAAGGCCTTGGTGGAGAAGGCATTGGGATTGGAACTGAAAGTGGAAAATAGGCAGTAAAGAAACATCTATGCCATGCTGGGGATGAGAAAGGAGAGTGTCTCGATGAATGATGGCATAAGCATCCAGGACATCCCCGACGTGGAAGTCAAATTGCATGCCCAGGTAATCCACTCCCTCTTCTCCAGCCAAAGGTACAACTCGTTCATGCACATGATCAACATGCTCGTGCTAAAGAGCATGGTGGCTCATTCATTGGATGAGGTGGACTGGAATGGCTATGTGTGGAAGACCATAGACCGATCCACTAAATCTCTAGCCCTAGGAAGTAGACCGGCAGGCGGAGAGTCCCCAACATCAAAAGGAACCGATAGGAAGAAATAGGATATGGAGGAATCTTGACTGCCCTTATCCAAGAGGGAATAAAAGAGGCATAGGAGCGGATGAAACACTTGATAGGTAACCTCTTCATCATGGCAAAGAACAATCAAGTGAGAGAACGATTAGTGAAGAGGAGGGAGAGCAAGAAGCTCAATCTAGTAGAAGAAAAGCAAAGACGGCTAAGAAGAAGACGACACAAAAAAAGCAAGACGAAGAAAGGAAGAAAAAGAAGGAAGCGGACCTACATAAAGCCAAGACAGAGTCAAACAAAGCCGAGGAAGAGAGGAGGAGAAAGGCTGATGAATGGGAGGAGGACTTGAGGAAGAAGGAAGAGGAAGGCATTGAGCTGGTCAAACGGAGATCAATGGAGCAGCAAGGTGAACAAGGTGAGATGGACATCTTAAGCCTAAGGAGAGAGGAGGGCCCGGGTTCAAGCACTCAGGTACTTGAAGGCACGCCAACTGGAGCAGCATAGGAGGGCAAGGGCAAAGCCCAGTCCACCCCGTTCCCCCCCTCATGGTGCATACCCCTACGACGGCAATGCCCACCTAGAGCACCCCGGCCATGGTCAATGCCACCAACCTTATGGCCTAGGTGCAATATTTTGTTAATAAGAAACTAGCTAAGGCAGCAAAGAGCATGGAAACCCTGATTGTAGGGCAAAAAAAAAAAAGGTAGTAGCAGTAGATGCTGAGTCAAGGTAGGACCTTAAGTGGCAAAAGGTGTGAGTCTCCACAATTCCCATCCCCACAACTGTGATGCCACCCGCTAACTATGACGATTACGCCGTGGAGCTACTCTCTCAACTAGAGAAGGTCAAGGAGGAAAAGAGAATAGTGGTGGTGAGTTGGAAGTCGAGAAAGAGTCAATGGCAGCCTTCCAATTGGAAAAAACTCAAACAGGTGGCCATGCAACAAAAAGAGGTTAGCAGGCTAAAGGCCAAGCTCAACACCAAGGAAGAAAAGGAGAAAACTTGGAGACAGCAGCTCGAAGACGAGAACCAGGAGTTGGTTGCGCTACAATGCGAATACAAAATCTTAATACTGCAGCACCAAGACCTGGAAGCTCAGCTATAAAGAGTCCAACTAGGCATGGAAGAGCTTGCTGAAAGAGAAGTAGAAAGGAAGCATGAACAGGAGGAGCATCACCGAGAGGTGAAGACCTGGTAGTTAGGGTGTTCCTAGAAATAGATGAGTAGGGGAGCATGGAGAGAGAAATCAAACACTTGAAAATGGAGGAGGGGCTCCCACACAAGGGGAAAGAACAAGAGTCTATCATAACAGCCCTAACACATAGGCAGGGGGAGAGCTTCGAGGAGATGACGAAGAGAGCTGAGGAGTGGGCAACCTACAAGGAAGGGAGGGTGAGAACCTTGGCGCGCCGTCTGGCTCAAGTAGATAAAGACAAAATACTTGCTAAAAGCAGAGCAGAGGCCGCCCAGGTGGGCTTCCAAACGCAACAACGTGCCTTCCTAAATACCCTATTAGACATCACCCAAGCAGAGGAGAGAGAGTCCATAGAAGCCATCAAGAAGGAGCCAGTAATAGCACGCACGGCCCTGAGAGCAGGCTTACAGATGCCACCACAACCTATGGGAGTTGTCCCTTCATGGAAGAGAAGCGTCACTATCTCATGTTGGCAAGCCTAACCCTACAAGAAGTGGACGCGCCTAGATTCACTGAAGGAGAATAGAAGGAGCCAAGGCAGGAGGAGGCTTTAGACATGAATTTTGAAATAGGATCACATGAGGAAGATCTTGTCCTACCACCTCCTTTGCCACAGCCTCACGAGCAGCAACACGCAAATACCTCTGTAGAAAGAAAGGCAGCGCTGAGAGAAAGAAGAAAACAAATGGTGGAGAAAACAAGAAGAAAATGGAATGTCAAAGGAGTGGGGGACACCCCAATCTCCTATCCCACCATGTGAGGACGATTTCCCAGCAAGCTTCCACACCGACCTTGTAATCTAGAAGAGGCAAGAAATGGCCAGTAGCCCCTCCAACTTTAATTTCCAATTACCCACCACACCCTACATAGAGTTTTTCCCATCAAGGTGATGGAGGAGGTGATTAACATTGGAGGTAGGCTCCAACAGAAATGGCTGAAAGAGAGAGCACAGAACCCCACACTATGGGTACTGAAGATGTATAATTTTGACAAAATAAAGTTTTTGAGGTGCCAAGATTTGTGACTGGCTACAAATGCCAACCTACATGGAGAAGGAGGGTCTGCAATGCCAACATGGGCACTTGGATGGCCTTTTGCAACACTCAACCCTTCGAGCGGAATGACCCAACTTTCATGCCATACCCTCGAAGGGTGGGAGTGGATTTTGACTCCAGTATCCACCACGACTGCTATGATTTCCCAATAATTTATAACTTGCATTATACTACATATGAAGATGCCCTCGTCTTCACACCAACAAATTTGTATGATACCCTAATCCACTTCATCAACGAATTCTCTTCATGCCCTAACCCCACCTTTATTACCACTTGTAATTACCTTAGATTGCTTATGATACTCCTTAGACAAGACCCCACTCCTCAAGAGCGCATCCTACTAGTCCTCCATTTTGATCCTAATGCTGTAAATAGTTGCACGATGGCTCGACTAATGATGCAAGCTGCTCTATTGCCTTCTTTTGCTTAGCTCTTCTAGAGGATATGAATGATAGTCACTTCACCCGTTGCAATCATCCATTCCTTCCACCACCACCCTTCAAGTTTGCCTAAAACTCAAGGAGTATCTCCAAAGCCACCAATTCCTTAACAAATCTATTAAGCCCCCTTCTCCGCCTCACTTCGATGACGAAGACTAACTTTTGTCATGGCTATGTAACTTACCCAAAAAAAAAAACACAAGAGAAAAAGAAGAAGACGAAGAAGAAGAGAGAAAAGAAAAGAAAAAAAAAGACAAAAAAAGAGAATGAAAAGGGAAAGATAAATTGCATGAAGACACAGCGAGTTGCACATAGATCACAATCACTGCACCTAGGGGTTCTCAATTCAGGCGCGTGTGGTGGCCTCGGTTGGCCGGCTCCATGTCTAACCCCTTAGCCCTTTTTGATTCCCCACTACACATGCTTAGGGCACAACAAAGGCGTGACATACCTAGGGAGGTAACACTCGACTTGTCACCCTAAGCTACATGCACCGCACCTCCCATATGTACAAACTGGGTCCTCAACTGAGGAACAATGCCCAGGCTTTGCCTGTGGATTACCCAACTCCTAGTCCCACTAGCATGAGCCCAATGCACCACACAGCAAACCAAGCACACTCCCAAGTAGTGCACCCTCTTTTCTTTTTAGGCACAAACAAAGGCCACAACCACTAGCTCTCCAAAGGCCCCATCATCCATTTAATGTGCTCCCAACATCCACCACCTTAACTGATTAATTAGTTTTTTCCTAAGACCAATTCCCCCGAGACCCCATCATCATCAACTCACGTGTCCGCCCTTTTAAATCACCAAACCTTCATCTACTCACAACGCAAGTGTCCTGGAACTAGCACCTGCGTCTAGGACGGGTAATCTTATACGACATTTCACCATGCAATCGACACACATCAAAGGCTGACCAAGATATCCCTAGTCAAAAATTGAATGAAGAAGCTTATTTGGAATAGCCCAAGAGAAGGCAATTGTAGAGGGCCAACCGATGAATCCATCCAACACCATAATCAATTTTAAAGATGGATCCATCCAACATCCAAGAAACAGCACCTCCAGCATAGGTGAATACATAGCCGGAAGTGGACTTCCTACTATCTGCATGTTCTGCATAATCAGAGTCAGTGTACCCCATGACTCTTGTATCCTAGCTGCCATAGCATATGTACATATCTGCAATGCCCTTCAGGTACCTCATGATACCCTTCATAGCATCCCAATGCTTCTTGCCAGGTGTAGCTATATAGCATGCCACAACACCAACTGCAAAGGCAATATCTAGACGAGTGGCTATCATGGCATACATAAGAATGCCCACTGCAGATGCGTAGGAAATCTTGGCCATCTCGGCCCTCTGCTCATCTGTCTGCGAACAATCAGCCTGTGATACCTTCACATAAGAAGGCAATGGATAGCCAATAGGCTTTACGTCCTGCATGCGGAAGCGCTCAAGGACTTTATGAATGTACTCCCTCTGTGACAAATAGAGGAGTCCCTAATGTCTGTTGTGTCTAATGCGCATACCAAGTATGTGAGCGGCCTGTCCCAGATCTTTCATCTCAAAGCTCTTCTTGAGCTGAGCCTTAAGAGCATCTAGCTCATCATAAGCTTTTCTTGCTATAAGCATATCATCCACATAGAGTACCAAAATTAATAAAGAACCATCACGGGCTTTCTTCGTGTAAAGACACGGATCCATAGCACTCCTGCTGTAGCCCTGTGATTGCATAAAGGCATCAAACTTATGACACCACTCCCTAGGTGCCTGTTTCAAGCCATAAAGACTTTTCTTCAATTTGCACACTAGGTGCTCCCTGCCAAGCTATGCAAAGCCCTTAGGCTGCTCCAAATAAATCTCATCATGCAAGTCCCCATGTAAGAAAGCCATCTTGACATCCATCTGGTATAAATCCAAGTCAAGCTGAGCAACCAAAGCCAAGACTAAGCGCAGGGTGGTCATCTTAACCACAGGAGAAAAGGCCTCATCAAAGTCCACACTATGCTCCTGCTTAAAACCCTTTGCTATCAATCTAGCTTGTATGCCACTTTGGGGTGTCCAGGGGTACTTTTCAGCTTATACACCCACTTGTATGGCAAAGCCTTCTTGCCTGTAGGCAAGGAAGCCAAATCCCAAGTCTCATTCTTATGCAAGGAGTCTATCTCATACTGCATAGCCCTCTCCCAGGAGTGACTGTCATCCCTGCACATAGCCTCATTATAAGTGAAAGGCTCTCCTGCATCTGTAACCAAGACATAATGCATCGAGGGCTAAAATCTATCAAGTGGACGTCTGTCTCTAGTAGACCGTCTCACGACAAGCTCTGCTGCCTACCCAGCTGCCTGTCCAACACCCTGACCATGAGCATCTACTGCAGCTGTAGGCTGTCCAACTGGCTGTGCGGGAGCTCTTGTCTCCTCTTGAAATATGACCTGCGGATCTCAACAACTCTCTCAGGTTGCCGATGCATCTTGTCTTATGGAAGACTACATCATGATTGCGGATGACTTTCTGCACTTGCGGATCCCAAAGACGGTAATCCATCTCGCCTGCATCCCCATAACCAAGGAAAATGCATTTGACACTCTTAGGATCCAGCTTACTTCTCTTGTCCCTGGGCACATGGCAAAATGCCTCACATCCAAAGACACGGAGATGCGCATAAGAGGGAGGTTTTCCAGTCCATAACTCCTCTGCAACCTGGAATTCCAAACCACTAGAAGGTGATTTGTTTACGACATGCATAGCTATACTAATTGCCTCAGCCTAAAAGCTCTGTGGTAGGCTTGTATGGCTAAGCATACTGCGTACACGCTCCTAGATGGTTCTATTCATCCACTCAGCCAAACCATTCTAGGGGGGGTGTAGGGGGTGGTCAACTAACGCTTAATACCCCTCTCATCACATAACTGCTCAAAAGCACGTGAGATATACTCACCTCCTTTATCTATCCTTAGGCATTTTAGCCTATATCCAGACTGGTTCTCAACCAATGCAAGCCATCTCTGAAACATAGCCAAGAGATCGGATTCAGCTTAATGGGATAAGCCCAAACTTTCCATGAAAAGTCATCTATGAATATAACAAAATACTTTGCATCACCCATAGACTGACAAGGCATGGGTTCACAAACATCCGAATGTACCAATGCCAAGGGGTCACTCATGTATGGCCTACCAGACTTCTTATGCGTAGATCTAGTCTGCCTGCCCCATAAAGACAATGCTCACATGAATCAAAACATGCATAATCAAGGAGCATTACATTGGACTTGCGAGAGACACCAGAGTAGCATGAATTTTTATTTGCTTTCCACTCATTACAAAAATCACAAGTCTGCCACGAGTGATCTTCCATGCAGAGTCTCCAAAACATTCATGATATCCTGCATCATCAAGCTGTCCAGCTGACATGCAATTGCGCATCAAAGTAGGTACATGACGTATATCCTGCATAACAAAACTGCTGCCAGAAGGAAACTGCAGCCTAACATCACCAATGCCCACAATATCAAGAGAGCCGTCATCACCCAAGCGCACAGAACCCGAAACAGTACGGTATGAATGAAACCATTCTTGGCAAGGTGTCACATATGAAAGGATGCACCTGAGTCCAAGAGCCAACATTGTGCATATATAGAGTGTATCTATGTCATCTGCGAAGCACTAGAAGAAGCTTCAAGGATATAATCATCATCATCAACATCCTCAGGCTACATAACATTGATCTCTTCAATTTTAACACTGGACTTTGCAGGCACTATGCTGCGATCAGAAGACTTATCCTGCACTTTGTCTTTCCCCTTATCTTTGTGCCTTTCATTGAGTAGTTCATGGCATTG
>NW_028230151.1:0-22131 GCF_053477565.2 Lygodium microphyllum | reverse complement strand
GATGGTGTACCATGTTGTCCAAAATCTCATCCTCTACGACCTGATGGGGCATTTCATGAGGGCTACTATCATGGTCGTCAGTCTCTACTCTTCTTGAAGACTCTGCCTCCTCGCGTCGACGTTTCGCAGCCTCTCGACGCCCAGGAGGGAGCATCTGAGG
The DNA here is from genome assembly GCF_053477565.2 of Lygodium microphyllum. Lineage (NCBI taxonomy): Eukaryota > Viridiplantae > Streptophyta > Polypodiopsida > Schizaeales > Lygodiaceae > Lygodium > Lygodium microphyllum. The sequence goes on along the minus strand of NW_028230151.1, from coordinate 21,971 downwards.
ATGTGACACCGCATCCTGCTCAACCACAAAAGTGAGTTTCATGTACGTTGATATATAATTCCCGTAACATAGACTAGCAATCTTAGTGGTAAAAAAAAACTATGAATACTGGTGATTTTTCTCAGTCCCATTCTCCATACAAGCTGAGGTGTGACATTGCAATTCGACGTGCTTGAAAAATACACCCTTGACAACGACCACACATGCATTTAATTTTTCATCGTAGCCATGCATCTCGATTATGAAGACACAATGTTTCATCCGGATGTGCTCATTGACTCACCAGCTTGCACCGCACTAGGTGATGACGACGTCGACATGATTAAACCTAATTCATGACAACATCAAAATATTTGTTATCATTCATATGTTTACATAAGATCTTAATTTTAAATACACAAAAATAATCATAAATACATTAAAACTTATGATAAGAATTCACTATCAAAACTTATCTTAAAAACAAAAAATTATGATATAAATCCCAAATGCGCGTCTATATCCACGTTTAACTACGCGTCTATATTCATATCTATACTCACGTCTACCTAAACAATAGACGCGATTATATACGCGAAAATAGACGCACACCTCAAAATTCAAACCATACTTAAATCATTTCTTTTCAAACTGCGCCTTTCCTTTCTTGCATTTTTTTGCGGTTCTGAAGCTTGAGTTTAGCCGACATGCAGTCTCTTCATGCCTCACCTAGTATCTTCATGCCTCACCTCCTCATGACTCACCTCTTCTTTCATTTCAAACACACAAGAAGGGAAAAAGGAAAGCCAAGGAGAGGAAGAAAGAGAGAACAAGAAGAAGCAGAAAGCAAGCAAACAAGCATCAAGGGAGGGTAACTTACCAAGGAGAGAAAGAAGGAGAAGGAGAAGCTCCACCACCCGCCACACTAAACACCCAAGGTGAGTCTCTCTCTCTCTCTCTCTCTCTCTCTCTCTCTCTCTCTTTGTTTCTCTCTTCCTCTCTCTGCTCTGTCTGTGTATTTAGGATTTGTGATTCCATTATGTATTGCATTTTGTAAATCGTCAATGGCGGTCGTCGGCCTAAAATTGGCCGACCGAGTGCGTCTGCTAGCGCGTCTACATCTCAGTGTAGACGCAGACATAGACACGAAAAAATGTTTCCTCTCAGAGCGTCTGAGGGCGTGTGTTAGAGCGCATATGCTGGCGCGTGTGCTCTGCGGTGTACACGCGATGATACATGCGCTGCACAGAAGGTTGACCTGCAGTCTACACGCGGGGATACACATGCTGCCAGACACGATGATACACATGCTGCTAGATGCGCTGGACAGAAATTAACCTGGGATGCGCGTCTGGTAGCGCGTCTGTGCTGCATGTTAGATGCGTAGATAGACGCGCTGGATAGAAGGTGCACTCTGGAACGCGTCTGAGAGTACGTCTAACCTGCAATGTAGACGCGAGAATACACGCGCTAGGTCTCCCAGTTCTAATATTAAACAATATATTTTTGCAAAGATGAATGTGACCAATCCCATGTTTGTGTTTATCAGTTTTCTTGTTTAAGAGAAGCATTAACACTTAAGTGTTATGCTCAATGTCTAAAGAAAGCTCTTTGAAAATGTAGGTAATATATGATTTTTTGTATGCAAATAAATTTGTCTTTTTTCTGTGTTTTTTTTGCAGATGTCGTATCCTGGTTCATCTAGCAATGACCCAGATGTGGATCGCATGAATGATACATTGGCCTCCTTTGGCAGGGGGATCAATGCACTTTTTGGAGGTTTTCTTAGTAGGGAAGACTTCATGGGAGAGATGATCAGACACCTTGGCCGCTCTCCCACAGCGGACGAGGTGTTCAGTATCATGTCTGGGATGCCTCTGGCGTCTTTGCCTGGCACTACTTCCCAGACTCCACATGCAAGTACTCCACATACAGGTACTCCATATGTAGGTACTCCATATGCAGGTACTCCATTTGCAGGTACTCCACGTGCTCCATGTGCATTGGCTGAAGCACAAGCATCTGCAGAAGCACGTGCATCTGCAGAAACTCGTGCATCCAGCGAGGCACAGGGCAGTCGACAGAGAGGGAGTAGGGAGAGTCGAGGGGGAGGACAAGGGTTGTGTGGGGGTTGCCTAGGAGGTGGCGAGCGATCACCCTCACCAGTAGATCATGTAGAGGAGGTTGTATGCCAGTACTATAGAGTTACAGATGCTGGTGGTATCTTTCATGATGATGAGGGAAGGGATGTAATGGCGTACATGAGGAGCGTCGTGCATGCGACGTATAAAGATTTTTTCATTGCCTTCAAAAATCAGAAAAGCGGCTTGTGTCAGGAGGTGTTGAGGGTAGTTCATAGGAGGTACCCAAATCCTGAGGGTTAACGATTCTCGGATGATTGGGGACGTACAAAAGTGAGGGATATGCTTCACAACAAAAGATCCCACCTCATGACACGGGCCAGGGACTCACTGCGAAGGCTGGAGGAGGGGCGTGGAGCCTACAGCCAACCACCTATGTGCCACCGCATAGAGTGGAAGAAAGCCAAGAAGAAAGCAGCTGAGAAAGTGAAGAGTCGCCAGCACCGCAGAGGCACGACGGATCCAAATGGAAACCATGGGATCGTCGCATTACGGATCGGGCGGCAGAGAGTCGTGGGAGGCAGAGTTTGTAAGTATATTTTGATTTTTAGTTTTTTTAAATTTATATTTCTTTCAATTCTTTATATATTTTAGTCTAATATATTGTGACGTCTAATTGTTTGTATATCTCTAAATCTTTTGCAGATTACCATCGTTGGTAGGACACCTATCCCTAGAGAGGTAGGTTACCATCGAGGCCATAATCGCGCAACGACATGGCTTCACTTTTATGAGGAGGGTCTCATCACTGAGGACCAATACAACCAGGACATGAGGATTCGACAGCCAGAGGAAGTATGTTTTTCTTACTTTCCTATTAAAAGTATAACTAATTATAACTTTTTCTCCACCTTGTCTATGTAAGCAACCCTGATCTTTTGTGTGTGTAGGCGAACCCGGATGTGGAGCATAGCGAGGAGGGGGATAGCAACGCTAGTAGCCATGGTGGTACTAGCGAGGATGTTTCCTCTTCAGATTCGTAGAGGAGCACCATACCTCCTCATGAGGCCTTCTTTTCTTGTATGATATCTCTTTGAGCCTACTACTTGCGGCCACGCTTTAGGTCGCAAGCACTCAAAACTTCCCTTGTAAATGCTTTGATATATAATGAATACATGGACTTTTACTTTCAATTCTCGTGCCCGTAAGATACATTGTATTTTTCCCAAATACACAATCTGATGTATGGGAGGGGGAAAAAAAAAAACTCAGCTCTCTGGTTTTTTTTTCCAGTTCTGTATTGCGCGTCTATCAGTGCGTCTAAATTGCAGATAATTCGCGTTTCTTAGCGCGTCTATAATGCAGACTACATGCGCTTATACACGCGCTTCATAATTCAAATTTAAAAAAAAATAAATATCTTTTTTAAAAAAATGACATTTTTTGTTTTCCGTTCGCGTCTATCAGTGCTTGTAAAAGTGCGTCTACCAGCGTGTCTATATGTGCGTGTATATGTGCATCTATTGCGCGTCTATTTGTGCGTGTAAACTCGTTGATACATGCAATTATAGACGCGGAATGATAGACATGCAAATAGACAGGTGGATAGACGTGCCCGTAAGTTTTTCTTTGTATTCAAAAATCGCGTCTAAATGTGCGTCTATGAGGCCTTTTTGTTGTAGTGAAAGCCCAAGGAAAGGGCTTAAGAGAGATTAAAAGCACGAGGGGGGTAATAATAGGACCTCTAAGCCCCACTCTTATTAGGGGGAAAAGGGGGCTTATAGACCTTTAAACACGAGGGGGGGTAATAAGAGGCACAAGAAGGGCCCTTCTAAGGTTTTATGACACAGGGGGGTGAAAGGGTTTTCAAGAGATAAAACACGGGGGTAATAAGACCTTTAAGGCCTTAGTTCTTCCAGGGGAAAAAGGGGGCTGATAAAGGTAAAAAAACCCCGGGGGGGGGGAGGGGGGGGGACTTCAAGGTGAAGGGAAAGGGGTTTAAGGGATTAAGCACGGGGGGAAAAGGGTGGTTTTCCAACATTCATGGGAAAGGGCCTAGGGGCGTGTGAGGATTTTAAACACGGGGGGGGGGGGTGATAAGCCCAAAAGAAAGGGGGCTTAAGAGGATTTTAAACCCGGGGGGAGGGGATTTGATGAGGCACAGTAAGGGGGGTTAAGGAGGCCCCCCTTGGAAGCTTCTGAACTTCCAGAAGATTAAGTGGGGGGGTGTGAGAGTCGTCTGCCGATGGTGAAAATGAAGGCGGCGGCTCCCGTTGGCTGCACGACAGCCGAGCCCTCGTCCATAGCATGGTGATGAGGCGGCCTCACTCTTGTAGGGCGGTGCACGGAAATTGGCAGCCCTTAGTCCTCCCTTTCGTCCCTTCACGGCAGCAGCTAGTGTCGTATGGCAGCGCCTCCTTCTGGCCCTCATACCTCCCTTCCCGGCAGCAGTCCCCTTTTCTTAAATAGGGGAGGGGAGGGGGATCCTTCCTCTCTATGTGTCGGGAGGCATGTCACTCCCACACCTGCGAGCTCCCACCGAGGAGCTTCCGCATGGTTTCTATTCCCCTCCCCTTCCAGTACAATATTATCTCTTCAATTCTTGATTCATGTTCTTTTGAAGCTTAAATTTGATGTATTGTGTCTATTATTCGCATCTTATGTTATGAATTTTAAGCATAGAAGAAGCTCACTTGATCATCATTTAGATTTTAGATATGTTGAATTTTAGATATGCCTTGCTTGGACACCTTATATGTTTATATTTGGGAAACTCTTAAGGAAACACATTTTGCAAGAAAACTACACCTTCTTCTTGTCAAATTGGTGCTCAATTTGGAGTTCTGTGTCAAAAGTTATGTAAGTTTAGGTAAATTGGACTTGAAACAAGTAAAGACATAAGATAATAGCTTTTCATGCTGACTACTATGACACAAGTTTTGTCACAACTACTCACTCTTACATTTCTACGTTTCTGCCAAAATTTGCCAGATCATCATCTATTGTTGGCCAAAAAGTAAATAGATAATGTTTTGAGCATTGTTTATATTTTTGGCCTATGTCAGATCGATTTCTTCTCTCACACATTTTGTCTATTTTGGGTCACTTTATTCTTGTCCATGTTTTGTCTATCTTGGGTGTCTTTCTTTTGGAGTATGCTTTTTGAGCTAAACGTCTTTCTTTATAGCATAGTTCTACATATGATTTGTTGTGCTATAGTTTTGTCTTGTCATTTCGTATACGGTGTGTAGATTCTATGATCTCATATTGTACATATTCTCTCACCCAACTATGTCGAATTCTAGAATTGTCAACAGATTTGCTTCTGGACAACGTTCTTTTTCTCACTTTCAAAGACAAGGATTCCTTGGGTGCAAAGAAAAAATGCTGCTAATTCTTGAAGGCAATGACTTGCATGATATTGTTCTTGGTAATTATGAATGTGTGCCGCAACCAATTGATCAAGCTCATGATAATACCCTTGGAACTAAAGGACCTATCTTTGAACAATGGAAAACTATTTATAATGAGTGGGTTAGATGCGACAAAGTAGCTCGTCTGTATATTATTTTTGCTCTTCAAGAATCTCTTATGCTTGATGTATGTAATATTTTACCCTTAGTACAAGCTATATGGGAGTATTTGATAACAAATTTTGAGAAGAAATCTATTACAAAAATACTTCATCTTCATATTCAACTCATTAAGTTACAATACAACATCGAAACTTCTATGACAACACATATGAATCATTCAATAACATTATCAATCAGCTTGTTATAGATGGTGATGCTATTCCACGAAAGTAATTAGTAACACAACTTCTTGAAACTATAAAAGATTTTTCTTATGTTAATATTGTTGCCATATTATCTAACAAAGATGAGATTAATTTTGATCAAGCTTCTTATCTTTGATTGAATATTCCTAATGACATGAACTATGACACACAAAACAAGAAACAGTTATGATCTCACAAGAGGACACACAATCAGAATAAATCAACCAAGCTTTACTTGCTCGAAGGCATCCCTTTCCACAGTCTACACATAGGAGTTGTGGTGGTGGTAACTTCTCTCATCTCAGGTTTCCTAATAGACATTGTTCTTATTGCAATAGAAATGGTCACTCTACATATGATTGCTGGGAAAAACAATATGATGAAGAACATGGTATTACAATAAAAAACCACGTTTATCCAAAGATTATTCTCCTTGTCAAAAATAGTGATCATCCAACCCATCTATGTTTCAAGAGGCGATTTGATTCAGATCGTAATAAAGCATATGTTGCTACACATGACAACACTATTGAAGAAGCAAATGGTATGAGTTATTCTATCTAAAAAACCATATAAGAAGAGAAAGATTGCATGTCTCTAGCTTGCCCACTATTACAAGGAAAACAATTGATGTATCTAATAAGCCATCCACTTTTGTGGCTAAACCTATGGTTGTGCTTGTTGTTCCCACTGTTGGGGAAGATATATTAGATGAATTGGTTAACGGCATGCGGGGTCTTCAATTGAAGGTTGTAAATTTGGACGAAAAAGGACAAGAGGAAAGATGACAAGGAACAGTCCCTAAGCTAGGAAAAAGATATATATGGTGTGATAATTTACAACATGAGAGAAAGGATTGTGCTGCCTATCAGAGGAGGCCTTGGTACAATAGCTCATCTTTTGGAAAGATAGCAAGATTCATGTACAAGAAATGGGATTGCCTCTTGCTTTGAATTTTGGAAAGAGAGGTATGCAGAAGTTGTTGGAAGACTTGGTTGTTCAAAATGCTTATGCGGTTGTACATGCTTCTACCTTTGGTCTACAGTTGGATAGAATGCATGGCCAAGTGAGTCTAAAGGCTACAATAAGGAGATATGCTTTGCATGTAGCTGAAAAGATAAAAGTTACTGATAGTGAATTTTATTTTACATGGAAAGACATTCGTGATATAACTGGTTAGGAATCATTGGTAGATGCACATTCAGTGGATGCATATTCAGTAAAAGGGAAAAACACGGATGTACTTGTGAAAGAGAAATAGAAGAGAGATGAAGATAATGCAGGGATATCTAAGGAAGTAACAAGAAGAAGTGTGGATTTGCCTAAAGATTTTGAATAGTACCAGAGAAGGGATTTCAGGTTCTATCAATACATAGTGAATTGATTCATTGTGCTTTGTCTTTAGCATGTTTACCTCTTGTCTACTCTTTTTCTTCTCTTCCATCTCATATCCTCTACTTCCTTCTATCTTTGATATTCTCACTAGTGAAATTTTACAAATTTCGCTATAGAAGATGTAAAAAATGAAATAATTTGGGTATTAAAGAGGTCCTAAATGCAAAAAATTAGCTATTATCATACAACAAATCACCAAGTATTACCAAATATGGCTATTAATAAAGTATCCAAATGTATTTTATCGCTAAAACTTAGCTACATGGCAATGTGAAGAGGGATATATAGAGACTTATGAAACTTTAATTTAATAAAAATAAATTGATAAATAAAAAATAAAAAATATGAATCCAAATAAAGACTCAAAAACTTCAAGATGTGTAGACAAAGAACTACTATTAGACATCCAAATTCTCTTTAATCTCAAGGAGGATTATTATTTAGCAATTATTGTAGATGCTTCTAATGCTGTGGATGGCATAGTTGATGTTGAAAATGAATCAAAAGAAGAGTTTCTCAAATTGAACATTGAAATTGCATATGACAAGTTTATTGATGCAAGGGATGCCCTTTCTCTTTGTTTCAAGAAGGCAAAGGATGTTGAGAAAGCGTTGGAGATTATTGACATGAGGAGTTCAACCATCTTCAAGACCGACCTGGAATTTTCACTTTTGGAAGAGAGTAGTTGGAGTATGCTAGATAATTGGAAGATACCGATGAGACCTAATCATCAATTAGTATATGGAACCCAACTAAGCTAGAGTATGATGAAAATCAATTGTTACAATTATCTCCAATTTTGTAAGATACATTAATATATTTTATTTCAAATTTCACTTGATATTCATCTTTTTTGCAGTTAGATATTGAAGATTTTGATAACTTTTTGGGACAGGTGAAAGCGTCGAGAGTTGTGGCAATTTTGTTTGGTTTTACGGTGTAACGTTCTGAATTTCTTTCTTCGTGTGAACTACCCCTTATAGGAAAGGGGGATAATGAAATAGCAATTTTGATAATTTCCTAAGGATAATGCAATTTTTTTTTCTTATTTCCCTCCCCAGCCGACTGTTGTGTTGAAAGGGGAGGGGAATAGAAAGGATGCAGAAGCTCCTCGGTGGAGCTCGCAGGGTGATATGGCCATGCCCGTTGACACGTTGGGAGAGGGAGGATCCCCCTCCCCTCCCCTATATAACTGAGGGGGGGGCGCATGCTGAAAGAGGACGGATGGGCCAGAGATGGGGATGAGGACGAAATGCTGCCATGATGCTGAGCCGAAAGTTGAGAGGGTGAGAGAGGGAAGAGATCGGCCACTGCGCCACTCTGATAGCTTGTGTGGAAGGAGGAGGGAAGATTGATGCAATGCCGTCAGGCCCTGACATCCTAGTCCGCGTTACCCCCGTGGCTGCCGAGACACCGTCTAAATCCGCCGTTGAAGCTTTCCCTCCTCCCATGTGGTGGAAGTTTTAGAAGCTTCCTAGGGGGGGGAAGCTTCTAAAGGACTAGACAAGCCCCCTTTCACCCCCCTTCTTGTGCCTTTTGAAACCTCCCCCCCCCCCCCCCCCTCGGTTTTAACCCCCTATAAGCCCCCTTTCCCTTGGACTTTGGAACCCTCCCCCCCCTCAGTTTTTAAAGCTTTATAAGCCCCTTTTCCCCCAAAAAAAAGAGCTCAGACCTTAAAGGTCTTATCCCCCCCCCCCCCCCCCCCCCCCCCCCCCCCGTGTTTTATCCCCTAAGCCTTTCCCTTAGGCTTTAAAACCCTTTTCCTCCCCCGTGTTTTAACCCTTAAGCCCTTCCCTTGGGCATCTTGAAACCACACACCCCCTCGTGTTTAAACCCCTTAGCCCTTTTCTAGGCCTATGCAAAATACCCTTGGGCTTTGTTTTTTTTCCCCACTCGCTAAAGGAAAGAGAGTGTTCAGGGTCTTTTAATACCTCCCTTTCCACTAAAAAAAAACAACATCGTAAGGGATTCCGCACCTTGTTATTCCCCGTTCCTGCGAGTCCTTACAAAGGCCATTAAGCCTTCCCGGCCATGGCTTAATGGGTCTTAGTCGTGAAAGATTCTGAAACACCCCTTACGAATTCCCGACTTCAAGGAGGAAGCCTTCTAAAGATAACTTCGACGGATGGTGCAAGGGAGCGACAGTGGAATTCCAAAGAGGAATTGTAAAGCTACTTCCACATCCGAAAGACTACAATTGTGATGCCTCCTAAGAAAGTCCAAGGCGCTGCTGCGGGAGGGTCGTCTCCTGGCATCCACGTGGACATCTCACCCCAAGCCCAGGTTTTCCTTCCTAATTTTGATTTGATATTGTTGTAATTCAATCGTGCAAGGTTAATTGTTAGAAATAAGATATATTTTTGTCCTAGATGCTCACAACGGAGGAACTTAGTCATCAATAATTTTAAATGAAACATGCAAATTAAAGAAAGCATAAACGCATTTCTAGCAAATAGCTTTATGCATTGAAATGAATTATAAACTAGATTACTATCCATTGGAATAGAATACTTTGTTTAAGCCTGGATGTATAAACTACGTATCGCACTATTAACCCATATCCTCTTCACAATGAATCATCATGGAAAGTGCAAGCATGAATTGATTCTTACGATGCATAAACTCTAGGAAAATGTCGTTTGTCAACTGCATAAATTATCAAGAAAAAGGTTGCTTATTTAGCATGAATTTTTTTCGCAAAGTATAGGAAGATTAGTTGGAATTAACCTAACCTATGCCTAACCTCAAATCGATAAGTTTAGGGTTAAAAAATCAATTTACGCATAGACAACAAGTCATGTAGAAATGATCCCGTAATTATTTTCTAGAGTTAAAAAAATTGGCATAAACCTAAAACACCTAAACCGCAGAGTATTCGTTTGGAATGAGTTAAATTCCAAGAAATGACTATACCTTAAATACTTGCCCACATTCACTGAATGTAGGGACAGTGAATTGTAATCGTAAAGTAAACTAGGGCTTGTCCCTAAGAATCTTACAAAGATGAAACCTGGAAACCCTAGGTCTAACGATGTCAGCCTAAAGAATCTGAAACAGATTGTTCGTGACTCCATAGTCTCATAGTTCGATGCAACACTTGCGTAATAAGTGCGGAGTCATATGATCTTGTGATTGGATCACAGGGAAATGGCCAAGTTCTCGCAATGAAGTTGACATGTCCTTATGCAAGTTATCTTGCAAGAGGATGAATAATCATCCTAATTTAGTGGTCTTTCTTGAGTAAAGAAGATTGATTGGAAACTAAAGACCAGCCGATAAACTGAAGTAACCAATGAACTTAAGGTTTGACCAAGTTGGGTTAATAGGGTACCCCTTAACCTAGGATATAGGGGATCTTGCCAAGTTGCAAGTCATACCAGATCAAGTGCTGAATGCATTTGAAAGGAAGGATTCATTCCTTAGCAGTTTGCCAACAAAAACAATCGATGGAAATGTTTATGCTTGCTATAGATTTTAGAGCACTGTTTGGCTTTGTTTGATTAATGAATAAAAAGATAAATGGATATCTATACTTTAGGTTAAAGGCATGAAGGGAGAGGCAGCTTCCGATACCCCCAATACCTGTCTGACCCTAACCAAGGGGGTTGTTGACCGCACCAGGAAAATGGACTGAACCCGCCATGAGAGGTCTCTCCGTTGAGCGTTACTTGGAGCAGGAGGACGCTTTGGTGCCAGGGGGCTCTGGCCGTAAATCCCTTGCCTTCTGGGCCCTACACAAGAGGCTAACATGACTCGGGATTGGATCTCGAGGCCGGCATACTAGTCTACAGGCGGAAACTTGAATTAGTGATCCTTGTGGATTGCCAGATAGCCTGCGGGCGAATTGTGGATAAGCCTATGGGCTGGACTCTTTGTATTTCAGAGATAAATATGATAACCTATTAATAAGAAACTTGTCTCATATTGCTTTTCTATATCAAGTGATAAGATTACGTGAAAGAACCAGTGCCTAACAGGTTAATTAAAGAAGCTGATTGCTACATGTCCAATTAATGTGTTAGGTAATTAAATAACTAAAACAACTCGAGTAAAGTGCGGAGGATGGGCCATAGGTCCGTCCTACGGATGGGTAGTCCCAGTTGGCCGGGAACTTTTCTCAAATCATGATGGACAGCAGGAAGATCGTCAAAGAACACGAACAACAAAATCGTTGACCTAGAGTTATGATTGAACCCGATTTACGTTGTTTTAGGGGAACGGAATGGGACTATGCCTTATGGCAGAGAGGTTGAGCTTTGTATCTCTCTCATTTCCCATTCTCCTTGAACCAAGTGCAGTGTGAATCCGCTTTGAACCTGGCGTTTCTGTGTAAAGTAGTTTGCTTGGGTCCGACGCTAGTTGCCATTAGGAAATGACCAATAAGGAAAAACCCTAATTCAGGTCGATCTTAAGTGGGAACGGCCGGAATACTTCCGCTACGTGGCAGACGTGAAAAACCCTAGATTGCAAAACCCGTAACATTCCATGGGAGTGCTGGGCGGAGCTTTCTAGACATCCTTTGTGATGGACTGCTAAGACGTGTCCTGAAGATACAAGTGGACACGTTACAGTTTGAATTAGAGCCGATCAACAACGGAATTGTTTTTATGAAATCTTAAATAAGTTGAAGTAAAGCAAATGTTGCTGTTCCAAACATTTCCTTACTTTCAATGCTGTCTTGCAGAATTACGAAGCGTGGAATAAGTTCTTAGTATTTCGAATCATGTTTATGACTGCAATGCATTCTCTGCATTACTGACAAAGGGTTGAGATGATGAACATCCTAGAGCAACTCTATAATCCATCACCTTTGTACATGGAACAAAGATGGGTGCCTCAGGAATCTACTATATAGCCGCCCACCGGTTTGCTTACCTACAAACCAACCTAAAGAGGATCAAGTGGTTAGAAGACCTGAAAGTTGTGAAGCTGTTCATTTTTGTGGAAGCTTACGTAAACTCAACTTTACATATCCAAGGTCGGAGGGTTGAGATGAACTCATATGTATATGAGGAAGTAACCCGTGTAATCCCCACCAACAAGATCAAAGTGTTGGGCCGCCATGAGAAGAATGGATTCCAATGGAAAGGATACCCTGAACTTCCAATGATGTACTGATTCCTGAAGATCCATGACCCGAAACCATACTATTATACAGTTCCAGTAGATAAATGTAATATAACATTGTTCTCCCCAAACTAAATGTAACAGTTGGCTTATCATCACAAGAAATGTTGTATTCCAAACGGGCTATGCCCATATAAATACAAATAAGATTTCTTTTTATCAATGTCTGATTGTGCATGAGAATTGATAAAAAGTTAAGTAGCTACATTGCCTACATGATAGCAGAATTGAAAATATAATATAAATCAATAACGATTATTGTATAATAATGTTAAGAAACCTTTATCCAGGCACAACCCCAGGTACAGGTTCCTGGTTTACCTCCTATATCAAGTACTACTGTAATCCAAGAGAAGAAGTTTCTTCTCAAGTAGATTAAGCCGCCAGAGTTTGACGGGAGAGGCAGGTCCGTCCAAGCTGATGCTGAAATTTGCATTGAATCCATGGAGGATTACTTCGAAGCAATCGGTACCGCACCCGCCAATCAGGCTATGCTCACCAAGCTAAAGCTCACCGACGAAGCCAGGCTTTGGTGGAAGCAATGGTGCAGGGATCAAGGGATTGCGGAGGGATTCGTCACCTGGGAGAAGCTGAAGAAAGCCGTGCAAGGAAGATACCTACCACCTGCATATCGCACGTAGAAAATGAATGAGTTCTATGGCTAAAACAGTTGGGGCTCACGCTTGATGCATACTATTCTAAATTTTTCTCACTTCTTAAGTATGCACCGCAGATGGACATGACACAGCAGGTGTCCAAATTTTGTGCTGGTTTAAATTCACCAATAAATACCCGTCTCAAATCCATGCGTCCATCAGATCTTTAGGACGCACTCATTCGAGTGGCACCTATAATTCAAGAGGTACAGTCTAGACCAAGGGGTAACAAAACTTGCTCTTATAATGATCCAAACAGAGGAGCATTTGGACCTCAGATTAAGCGAGTTCAAGGTCATAATCAGGGACAAAGAAAGAAAGCAAGGACTAACAACGTCAACAGCTTTGTTCCTACTCAAGGCAATGGCCGAAACCTCCATTGTTTCCACTGCAACGAACTCGGTCACTTTAAGAGGCAATGTCCCAAGCTTGGTGGAGGACATCGCCAAGCGCTTTTCCAAGGAACATGCCGTGGTCAAGGAGCCGCTACCCGAGGCAGAGGAAGAACTGCCTGCATTTCCAATAGGAAAATGTGCGAAGAAGAAGAAGAAGAAGAAGATCTGACCATGGAAGCAGAGTTTGAAAGGGCGACAGTCCATGCCACTCTACACAAGAAAGGCCCGAATCGCCAATTCTCAGTGATTCAGACACCGTTGGACTATCAAAGGTAAAAGTTTCAAGACCTTGATTGATTGTGAAAGTACACATTCCTTTATCTCACCAGCATGTGCAAAAAGATTAGGAATAGCCACAGTAGAAGCCCCTACCTTGCTTGTGGAATTGGCAAATGGTCGTGAGGTTACGTGTACCAGGCAAATTGCTAAGGTGGAATTCTTTCTGGGAGAAAAGAAGACTTCGATCAAATTCAGAGTCATGAATTTATGTATCCATGAGTGTCTACTCAGAATGGATTGGCTTAAGCCTAATGACGCCCACATTCATTGTGGAAAGGGTCAAGTTTCCTTTCGAAACTCTGAAAGGGAATTAGTCACAACTCAAGGTGAGGCTGGAGTGCCAAGAATCCAATTGGCCAAAGTATCTCAGATCATAAAAGGAGTCAGAAAAGGATTATCTGTCTACTTGATCAAACTCAACAAGTTAGATCAGAAGCAAGAGTCTAATGAAGGACCTTCTTGGCTAAAGGAATACGTGGACGTATTTCCTGAAGAGTTCACAGAACTTCCGTCTTAAAGAGAAGTGGATCATGAGATTAGGTTAGTACCAGGAGCTGCGCCAATTGCAAAGAGACCTTATAGAATGTCCATACCAGAAGCAATTGAGTTGAAGGAACAACTCAAGCAATTGCTAGAGCAGGGCTATATCCGTCCTAGCAGTTCACCGTGGGGAGCTCCAGTACTGTTCCAGAAAAAGAAAGATGGGACACTTCGACTATGTATTGATTACCGAGGATTGAATCAATCAACGGTCAAGAATAACTACCCTATCCCTAGAATCGATGAGCTTCTTGATCATCTTCAGGGTGCAAAGATATTCTCCAAAATTGATCTCAGGTCAGGTTACTATTAGATAAGGATCAAGAAAGAAGATATCCCCAAGACGGCCTTCAATACAAGATATGGGCACTTTGAGTTCCTAGTTATGTCATTTGGGCTTACGAATGCACCTGCCACCTTCAACAGGTTAATGTAGGATATCTTTAGGCCATATCTTGATGACTTTGTGCTCGTCTTCTTTGATGACACTTTAGTCTATTCCAAGCACGAAGAAGATCATGAACCCCAACTTTGGATTGTCCTTGAGATAAGCTGTATGCTAAGATGAAGAAGTGTGCATTCTTCAAACGTCAAATTGAATATATGGGATTCATAGTATCAGCAGAAGGAATCTCAGTGGACCCAGCCAAGGTCAGAGATGTGCTAGAATGGCCAATACCAACATTTGTCAAAGAGATACGCAGCTTTCTTGGATTGACAGGATGGTATAGGGTCTTCATAAAAAACTATGCTTTGATTGCAGCACCTTTGACGGACTTACTAATGAAGCAAACAACCATTGCATGGTCAACTCTCAAACAAAATAGCTTCAACAAATTGAAGAAAAGTTTGGTATTAGCACCTATTCTAAAACTTCCAGACCTGAATAAAGAGTTCGAGGTAGTAACTGATGCTAGCATACTTGCCTTGGGGTGTGTACTTATGCAGGAAGGTCATCCAGCAGCATACTCTTGAAGGAAATTGAAGAGTCATGAAAAGAATTATGCTACGCATGATCTGGAATTGCTAGCTGTCATCCATGCTTTAAAGCTTTGGAGACACTACCTGTTGGGTAACAAGTTTACTCTAGTAACTGACCATAAGAGTCTCAAATGGATCTTTACCCAGAACGAGCTCAACATGAGGCAATGTCGATGGATTGAAGTGTTGGAGGAATAAGACTTTGAAATGAAGTACCGACCTGGAAAAGAGAATGTAGTTGCCGATGCACTTAGTCATAAGGCATTCCTTAATTCTCTAATCCTACAGAATCCATCAACAGCCAGATCTCTAGCTACAAAAGTATCTATGCCAAACAACCCAATACTTGAGCTAGCTAGAGAGGATGCATGCCATGATCCGACCTACCAAACAATGCTAAGGGAGATCTCTATCAAGGATCAGAACCAAAAGTTGCAGGCTAAGTATCATGAATTTTCTATTAATAGTGGACTTGTCTACTATAGAACAAGGCTGTGTATACCAGCAAGCCAATCACTTAAGCAAAAGATATTTTGGGAAGCTCATAATTCCCCTTTTGCAGGACATTCTGGCTATGCCAAGACTCTTAATGCAGTTAGGAAGAGCTACCATTGGGAGAGGCTTAAAGGTGACATTCTCAAATATGTCACCGAGTGTTTGTCTTGTCAACATATCAAAGCCAAACATGTCAAGATGCCAGGGAAACTGCAACCGCTTAACATTTCCCAAATGAAATGGGAATTCATCAGTATGGATTTTGTTGTAGGCCTACCCCAAGTCCAGGGAGGATACAACTCCATCATGGCTGTGGTTGACATGCTTACTAAGGTTGCACATCTTATTCCAGTAAAGACAAACTGTAAAGCCTCAGACATTGCAAGATTGTTTATCAAGGAGATATTCAAGATACATGGGTTACCCAAAAGAATATTCATTAGTGATCGTGATTCTCTCTTCACATCACACTTTTGGAGAGCTATCTTTGAAGCCATTAGGACTCAACTCTGCTTTAGCACCGCTTACCATCCCCAAACGAATGGCCAAACAGAGCGAGTAAACCAAGTCATCGAGGATATGCTTAGGACATACTGCTGTCGTGAGCGGAAGAGGTGGATTCAATACTTGGCTTTGGTTGAATTTGCCTACAATGCTTCTTACCAACAAAGCATTCAGATGATCCCTTTCCAAGCATTGTATGGTCATGACTATCGAAGTCCCCTAAACTTCTCAGATCCAACCTTAAGGGTTGAAGCTTCAAGGTAGATGTTGGAAGAGATGGATGACCAAATAAAGTCAATAAGACAGGACATCCAAGCTACCAAGGATAGAGAGAAGGCATACGCGGATTTGAAACGTCAAGATAGAGTCTTCGAAGAAGGAGACATGGTCTTCATTCGCGTACGCCCTAAAAAGAGTTCCCTATATTTAGGAGATTGCAAGAAACTAAGTCCAAGGTATTGTGGACTGTACAAGATCCTCAAGTGCCTAGGACCTAATGCTTATAAACTGCAACTCCATGAGAACCTAAAGGTTCATAATGTATTTCATATCAGCGTATTGAAGAAGTATGTACCTAATTCTAACCATGTACTTGATGACCAACAAGTTGTAATGCCTAGTCAAGGAGTCCTTGAACTAAGGCCTAACAGGATCTTAGATGTTAGGGAGAGACAATTAAGATCCAGAACCTTGAGAGAATGCCTCATCCAGTGGAAAGATTATCCCAAAGAGGATGCCACTTGGGTAGATGAAGGCACACTCAACCATCAATATCCCCAGTTTATCTCGAGATGAGGACATCTCGATTCCTCTAAGGGGGAGAGAATGTAACGTTCTAAATTTCTTTCTTCGCGTGAACTACCCCTCAACGTCAAAGGTGGCGGCTCGATCTAAGATGATTTTAAGCACCAGAGTGCTTTAAAGGCGCCCGAGCGACACTTGTTGATTTTTCATAATTTTTCAAACAATCGTGCGGGTTGACACGAGTTACCAACCAATGCGGGATGCCGATCCGGACGCCCAAGATTTTTCAGAGCTCAATTCCGAGTCCGGACGGGGAAGAATCGTGGAGAGAGAGAGATGAAGAACACGTGAGGAAACATGGCGCCGAAAAATGCGCCCCATTGTTGATCAATGGAGCATGGCTGCTGCAAACAACCCCCATCACTGATCATTGCCCTTGCTTCCCTCCTGGATATTGACTCTATCGCTGCCTCTCGCCCGTCAAATGGTGGTCTCTATGAAGATCTTTGATTTCAGTCTTTCTCTCTCCTCCCTCTCTCTCCCCTAAAGGTAGACTCATGTGGTGAAGAGGAAGAAGAAGAATGGATGATGGATGCTTGTCCAATGAAGACCGGATTGCTCCATAGTGCAATAAGATTGAAGATTGCTGAATGTGGACTGTCATGAGCAGTAATGGTGGCTGGAAATCAATCCCGAGATATGGCAAATAAAAACCTGCAACCCGCAAATAAACGGTAATCTCATTTTTACAAAGGAAAATTGTGTTTTTATGCAATTTGCTTCATGCATTCTTGTTCCCATGAGATGATAATGCATTATAATGTTGTCTTCAATGTCTTTCAACTGTGTATGCTCAGAAAATCAGAAAATCATAAGTGTTGTGGATGAAATTAGTAGTGAAAAACCCGTAAATATGTAAAATATGGGGAAATTGGGTGTTTTTGAGATATCAATGAAAAATATCATCAGACACACAAACTAAACTTGTATTTTTGCTGCAAATGAACCTAAGGGCCACAACCCATAACCCATTTTCAATTTTGAGTCATTAAATATTGGAAAAAATACAAGAAAAATAGGAAAAATAAGGGAAAAATAGATTTTGAGTGCCGAAAATTAAGGAAAAATAAGATTCATGTTTGTGGATATATGGGGTGTCTGAAGTATGAGGTTTAGCCTCAGTTCAGCCCTACCTCTATGTTTTAGTGAGTTTTATAGCTTTTTATGCAATAAAAATATGGAAAATGAACCCTAAACATATGCCCCATGCATAACCTAAACAGGTGAGGGGTTGGAGCGTATGAAAAGCGTGTAAAAGTTGAATGAAACGATGAAAAGCTCGCTGGTTTTTTATGCATACCATATAGATTGCACGATGTTTAAAGATTAAGAACCTAGTAGCACGAGGGTTTCTCGGTGCTAGGTTTATGCAACACTGCATATGAGCAATAGTGAAATTCATTGAAAGAATGCTTTTGCACTAAGCACCAATGCTGATTTTCTTAATTGTTTGAGCACGTGGACATTCACAATTTGCATGAAGCATGAAATTTAAAAAGTATCAGACAATACCTCTTGGATGCATAGCAATTGCTTTTTAGAGGAATATGACCAACTTTGAGTGAGTAAGGTTGCCCAAGCTGTAGGCTAGGCGTTGGGTCTAAGGGAAAGTAAAGTGAGGAAGCATGGTATATCTCCTGGAAATACGTGAATCATAAAAGAAAGAAGTTTGTGTTCGTATGTTATATATGTTTAGCGACGCATCGAGGGGCCAATCCCCAAGGTGTAGGAGAGTCGCAGTGAGGTAGCAGCATTCAGCCATTGGAGGACCTCCTATGTTTGTGCTTCGTGTTATTTGGCAATGTGCTGGGACTCCCTCTAAGGAGTGTTAATTGGGTTAGAGTCGGACTACAAGACGTGATACAAACACAAGATGTTTAGGAAGATGATGTATGTGTCATCCATGCTCCTGGCCACGAGGCCGTGGGGTTGTTGAGTGCATGATAGAGGTCCGGCTAGTGCATGAGCTAGTGCCGGCCCGTTTTAGGTCCCATCAGGACTGCAACACATACTCAAAGGTAGTGCAAATACACATACAAAGTATGGTTTGGAATAAGAAAGAGAGTGGGATAATTAAATATACAAGGCTACGTCATGACATTTAAAGGAAGGATTGGCTTCATGTCCAACTTACACGAGGGTATGAAAGGTAGAAAGAAGCAAATCATTAAAGAGTGTAAAAGAAGGAAAGAAGGGTGGTTTAGGCAAAGGCCAACCCATGCATGATGCCTCTTGCAATATCTTGTCCATGAGCAAGGAATGGATGATGCCTCTTCAACTTGAGGAGCTAAAAGGTAGTTCTAAAGGTATTCCTAAAAAAATGACCTCTTCAGCTTGAGGTGATTAGTCCTTACAACATCGACATACTCTTTCGCAAAAGCACTACTAAGAAATTTCTCTAATTCTTTTAGTAATTTAGGCATAAATGGAATCCGTCGAGCATATGATGGTTGGTATTAAAGATTCTAATACCTGACTAGTAAAAGATGACAAAGACAATGAGAAAAATAGAAGTCATGCCATTGGAGTTTTATGTGGACAATATGAGGATAACGATTAATAGTCACTACCACATATACATTTAAAGAGACAATTATTCATGGAAATTTTTTCCCCCGTCATCGTTATTCACATCGCTATTAGTGACATGAGAGATCCATTGCTATTAGCGTTGTTATATGTGTCACTATTTGTGCTGCTATTTGCATCGCTACATGCATATGAGTAATGAAAATAGCAACAATTTTACAAAGTAACTTTTTGACACAAATACGAAAGGTTATAGAGGGGGAGAAAAAATAGATGGTAGGGCACGCAACCTTGCCACCCTTCTAGCTATACATAATGAATATTCTTGTATAATTCATTTATCAATGTGTTGGGAATAAAGAGCCACCATGACCGCATCCCCAACAAGTGTGAATGTACCTGTCAGAGCTGTACCATATTCATATATCTATTTGAAAAAACCTAAGTGGTATTATCATTATACCCACATATCATGTCTGCTTCTCTCTCACTCAACTTGTATCTCCATTGACATTGAAAACTCCATTGAAGCTATGTGGATCTGTGCACTTCAAAATGGTATGAGGGTTGGATTAGGAGTTTGTGGGTGCTTTTGTAGAACTTCTTGAGCTTGTGTTAAGCTTAGGACAATGAGTTTTCAACTCAATCCACATGTCGGTTCCACCTAAGTTTGCATAATGAAGATTTGAAGGGCTCGCTCCAGACTTGGTCTATGCTTATCTTAGCCTTCGTATAGCCTTGATTGTGAGGCTTACAAAGCATTACTTGCTACTACCCAAACCTATAAAATAGTAGATGCAAAATCATGCTAGCTATTTAGATCTTTGCTCTGATAGTTCATTCCTCTTTTGCTTCTATTCTAGCTCAATAGTGACTTATCTTTCCTCATTACACCCTTGATAAGTGGCAATGAACCTTGGAATTGACCATTGACACTTGACATTGTGATTGACCACCATATCTTCACCCCACCATATCTTCAACTTTGGACTATGAAGAATAGTCTGCAAGCTGTGTAAAACTGGGCAATCGCTTGTCTTGATGGTTCATGCTCCTTGGTTATACTCATTTGATGTCTGAATGGTTATGATTGGTATTGGATACTTTGGGGGTCTTATGCTCATGCTGTGAAATGTCTCCAGGCTAATTCAAGCACTTCAATTTTTCTGTTTTGATAGAGATATATGTGATGTAATACACACGACTGAATACACTTCATAAAGGTTTATGTTATGTCTAATGTGTTTGGACTATCTCTCTAGTGCTTCATTTATATCATGGCTGTTAAACATCTAGAGATGACTTTGGGGATGTTTTGAGCTTGATTTAGAGCTTTCCAACATTGTATTTGGTTGTAAAAAATTGCAAGTTACACGTACCATACCTATAAGAGATTTTGGTTGAGTTTTATGCTTCCGACAAGGCTCTCTAGTACTAAGTTGGTACTAACATAATAGCATTTTCTTGAGTAGTGATTGTGCATGCTTCATGCCTCATATTTGGGTTGAAATAGATCGATTTATTCAAAAAATAATAATGTTGTACATTGTGAATAGTAGGTACCATTTGTAAACAATTTATGCTTAGAGCTATCATATGCTATTCAGTGATGCATTCATCTATGCTACTAATCTTAAATGCCTTGGCTATGTTGGAATATCATCAGTAATTATTAGTGAATAACAAAAGTTGAAAATAACTTTCTATTGGATTTTGCATCTCTTCTTGGTCAGTTGTGTAACAATTTAGGCTTGTCTTTGGTGAAATTTCCTATCATTTTGGGATGCAATGATGATTGGCAATAGTGATAGTTGCATGCACATAACTTTGCCATATGGCAAAAGTAGTGCTACAACATCTTCGTGTAGAATAGATAGGTGAAGCTTATTAAGACTAAGGGGATACTACCAGCAAACATATAGCCAGAAGATTGGGATAATTCTGATGAGCTTGCATGCTCTACGATTGAGCTTTCAGTTTGTAGACTTTTTATTGTTGAGCATAGAGATGTTGGATTCTTCCTATAGTATATTGTGGATGAGACTTGAGGAGTTTTATGCTAAAAAAAATGGTACTAGTTAAAGGAGTTGATGGATCTTCACATGAAGGAGGGTATAGCTATCTTTTCACACTTCAATAAGTTCAACTTGATTTTGAGGTTGCTAGTTGCTTTGAAGTTTAATATCAATGATGAGTTCAAAGCCACTATCTTGCTATGCACTTTTCCTGAAAGTTGGGATACATCTAGGACAATCGTGAGCAACTCTAATGCATTGTTGA
Organism: Lygodium microphyllum; assembly: GCF_053477565.2. Lineage (NCBI taxonomy): Eukaryota > Viridiplantae > Streptophyta > Polypodiopsida > Schizaeales > Lygodiaceae > Lygodium > Lygodium microphyllum. The sequence goes on along the minus strand of NW_028230151.1, from coordinate 145 downwards.
TATACTCTGATGTGGAGAGCTCTTTGCTTATTGAAGAGCTATGTATATAGAACAATGTAGCCAACAAGTCTTCAGCGCATTATTGCACATTAGAGGCATTCTCAATAGAAGGAAAATTTTTAAAATAAAGGATGCAATATTTCTC